>NC_050182.1:18571010-18583510 GCF_008315115.2 Sander lucioperca | reverse complement strand
TCTTTTGAGGCACTTAGACAGGAATTTGACTTACCACGTAATCAACAATGGAAGTATTTTCAGTTAAGACACCTCCTGGTGCAGGTCTTCGGCTCCCCTTCATAGTCCCACCGAGCGGTGACATGTTAGAGAAGGTCCTAACAACTTTTGGGCGTGGCCATGAAGCCTCTGCTTACTACGCTATGATCCGTACGGCCTTGGACTCTAATTAAATGAACTAAATTCATCATTCACAGATGCAGCATGGGGCAGAAATGGGAAAAAAATGTCAAGGGAACTGCGAACGCGACTTATCCAATTCAAAATGCTGAATGGAATCTATTGGACACCATCCAGGCTGCATAAGGTTGGTTTGGTTGATAACTCGGGATTTGCTGGAGGTGTCGGGACAAAAATGGTACCCTAGTACACATGCTCTGGAGACGCCCAAAAATTCAGGGATTTTGGTCTTCCCTACATACAATCGTAGAGAAAATTGTTGACCAGAATATTCCGTTCACCCCTGGTCTGTTTATTTTGGCGGACCCCTCTGCATTAAGTGACCTGACCCCTCCACTCTCTAACTGGATCCAGACTGTCCTCATGTTAGGCTGGAAACTTCTGGTCAAAGAATGGAAAGCCCCCTCTGCGCCAGCACTGGATCTGTGGCGCGCCGCTCTGGGACAGCTGGCTGCCCTTGAACAACTGTCCTATAGGTTGCTTGATAAAGTGGAGGAGTACAAGTTGAAATGGGGGAGGTATCATTCGTACACTTTGGACATTTAATGGCGTTCAGGCTCATAAACATAGCATTTCACTAGAAAACATGACTGATGGATACATTTTGATAGAATACTATACCTACATATAGGCAAAGTTTAGTTTTTGTCCATGTCATCCTTTCATTCTATTTTGTTGTATGTGTTCTGCTTCATTTTTCTGATGGATATGTGTGTGTGTGTGTGTTTAAATTTTCTGAAAAACCAATAAACTGTTAATCATGAAAAAAAGTTCAAAGTATGAAGGGAAATGTCACAGTTCAAGGTGTTTTCACTGTTGATTTGTGTAACTGTTTCACTGTTGTTTTTTTTAACTTCAATTAATGCAACATCTTCCCAAAAGTCAGCGAGTAATCGTGTTAAATAATGACCAAAATAATTAAGATTATGATTTTTTTTCCATAATACTGTAGCTAACACACAGACTATGGAGAAGTAGCTCATACAACCACACTTCAAAACATCTCAACTGTCCCTTTAAATGAAATATAATCATACGTATCAGACAACAAGAAAAGGCACACAAAGGAGAGCAGATAAAGAAGGAAAGGACAAATGCAGAGTGATGCAAGCCCATTCCTGGAGGCATGTCAGTGCTGCCAGTGATGGAGCAACAGTGGCCTGAGGGAGTATAAATATCAGCATGTTTTACACACTCAGCCACTTGGCCACTCAGCCAACTCAAAGAGCTGACAGAGACACCGAAAGGTCTGAAGAAGTCTACTCGATTTAACAATTTGAACCATCCTAAGATGAAGACATTCAGTGTTGCAGTTGCAGTGGCCGTCGTGCTCACCTTTATTTGTATTCAGCAGAGCTCTGCTGTCCCAGTCACTGAAGTAAGAACCTAACTTAAACTCATTTCATTCATTTATTAGCTTTAAATGTTTTGTCAAAATGCTAAAATGTGGTTCCTACTGTAAATGTGCACAACTCCTCAACAGGTGCAAGAGCTGGAGGAGCCAATGACCACTGAGAATCCGATTGCTGAATATGAGGCGACATCAATGGAATCATGGAAGGTATGTTCAGCTAACTGAATGGATTTGGCCCACTACATTGAGCTAATTTAAATGGAAATGAATGTGTGTTTTCCCTAGGCATAGATTTTTTTTTTTTTGGTTCTGGTTTCCGACCGACCCTGTCAATTTATGTGTGACCCAAATGTATTTTATCAGCTTGGGGAAGAAATAATACAAATTAAATAAATATCCAAATAAAAAGTTTGAGGTGAACTATAATTACGTTGTTGTACAGCACCGTTTTTGTACAGCACTCTTGCATTAAGCGGCACTTATTGTTGCCGTGTCCCGTTTTACGGCAACACACACACACACACACACACACATTCATTTCATTCACTTATTAGCTTTAAATGTTTTGTCAAAATGCTAAAATGTGGTTCCTACTGTAAATGTGCACAACTCCTCAACAGGTGCAAGAGCTGGAGGAGCCAATGACCACTGAGAATCCGGTTGCTGAATATGAGGCGACATCAGTGGACTCATGGAAGGTACAAATCTTGAATTTTGGACAAACTCTTGTAAACTAAGCTGCTATCTAAACGAACCATCCTCTCTGCTGGAGCGGTAAACCTGTGGATGTATTATAAGACCAAAACATATGCATGTGGCTACTTAATATGCACGTGAATGACGCCATCATCATGTTTTCAATTTACTAAGCGACAACTGTACATGTAGTACAGGTAGGCTATGTTATGAAAAAATAGAGTATCCATCGCTACTGTAAAGGAAAAAAAAAAATAAAATAAAAAATCCTACCTATCCCCTAAAGAAATCAAAATGAAAAATAAAATAAATTCCCTACCGACCCATGACCTCAACTGACAACCAACCGAAACCAAACATTTTTTTTTTTTTGCCCTACAAAGTGCCCTGATGTTCTCTATAGAAGGAGAGAGAATAGACCAAGTGAGTGATGACTAGGGTTGGGTATAGTTTTTTTTTTTTTTTTTTTTTTTTTCGATACCGGTGCTAAAGCGGTACTTTTAAAACGGTGCCGGTGCCTAAACGGTGCCTGAACCGGCACTTTTTAATAAAGTTAAAAAAAAAAAGAAAACAAAATAAGGGTACTAAACAACAGTCGGCGACATTAAAGAACGACTTGTTTATTGCTTAGGCCATATGGTTGAAATTAAATGATTTAATAATAATGTTATAACAATAACTTATAACAATGACTTATTTCACCAGTAAATTGCTGTTGAACGACAAAAACAACCACCAGATGGGAAAAGGGTATTTTACAATAACTTTGAATGCACCACGAGGCTACCAGTTTCAAGTGAACGCACCGTCTGTGTTGTTTCATTCCGACAACAGCAGCTGCTGCGCTGCAGAGCAGACTGTTAGGTCCTGCTGTTGGAATCCTCTCCAGTGAAATACAGTCACATTTTACACTGTTTAACATTAGCTGTCAGCATTTTAACCCTGTTTAATCCAGCTGCTAGCTAAAGGTAGGCTAATGTTACCTGCTGTCGAGTGTAGCGTAAAGTCAGGCACCGAAATGTTCATTCTTATTCGGTCTCGTTACTACCGTTTACGTTGGAACCGGTGCCCTATTGGCACCGTGTTTCGGTACCCAACCCTAGTGATGACGCTGGAGATGAACACATTGCTCATGTCTTTTGTCTTTCACACAGATGCCGTATAACAACAGACACAAGCGTGAATTGAAGTGTCGCGCTTGCTGTAGCTGCTGCCCCCCTTTCTGCGGAGTGTGCTGCTCATTCTGAGGAATCCTGCTCCAACAACTACTGTAAAATCCTGATGTTGTGCATGTAGCCTACTCAGTGATGTGACTGCGTCTTCCACTGGTTTTGCTAAATATCTGATACTGCTGTGGATTTTCACAATAAAGTTGAATGTCCCTAAATCAAAGTGTGTTGAAGTGTTTCAGTTAGAAATAGAAATAGAGCTTTTTCACAGAAGACATTTTGTCACAGTAGGAAAAGTATAATTAATAACATTAACATTATTCTAATTGAGAACCTCGACGGAAGTGATACTAAATAAAGTACCTGTTGGCAGGTACCAGGGACTTTTATCATAATGGAAAACCAAAAAAGACGAGTAGAGTCGAGGCGAGTCGAGCAGGTACCATGTAGTGGAAAAACGCCAATAGACAGAACTGAGCCGTCTTTAATGTCAGGAGTAACAACAAGTCAAAATGTTTGCTGTGAAAAAAGGCCAATGGCTGAAGAAGGGGAAAAATGTCATTGCATTGTATTTTTACCTTTACAAAACGTTGCAGTTGTGTTTAATTTACTTTTACTTTAATAATGCTTATATAACCTCAACCCTGATTTGCACAATCAAGTTTTAGACCTTTTTTCCAGGACAACCTGGGCTATCAGGATATGTATGCTGATGTCACATGAATGTATAAATTGCTAAATGACTATAAATACAAAAGACTAAATGGGAATTGAATCTCACAAAAATGGCTTGAAATCACACAGAGATCAATAATGTGTAAGGCTTTTGGCTTTTGAAAATTGTTCTCCCACATCTTGGCAATCAGAGGACATTACACTGAGCACTGTCTGTAACTCACACAAATATAACACTCTTTAGATTGTTTTACCCAGAAAAGTCCATGTGCATTATCCAAAAAGTTTGTTGTGCCATCGCCAACGCATTTCCTGTCTGCTATGATACATCCAAATCACACTCATCGACACATCCAGGGCTGCCTGAATAAACTGCAGCTCGGCTCTGAGAATCTACGCATTACACAACAACTGTACATTGACTTTTCACTACATTCAACATCTACATAGACTGTCTATTCAGGTTAGCTGTGTTATTACTGACCTAGATCACTAACCAGACCACAATTTGCACTAACTGTATATTGACTCTCCACTACATTTCAGCATTTACATAGACTGCCTATTCCTATATATATATATATATTGCGTCATAACTGATTCAACACCACTAACTAGATCCTAATTTGCACTAACTGTTCATGTTTTATTTTGTTTGACTCTACACTATATCTCAGCAGACTGTCCATCCATGTACATTGTGTTATTACCATATCACTTTACACCTCACTTTGCACCAGCTTTGTAATGCCTACTTAATCTGTATTTTATGTAGCCTATTGTATTCTGTATTCCTGTATTGTATTGAATGTGAAACTGTATGTTGTCTTGCACTCTTACACTTTTCTTGGCCAGGTCACCATTGTAAATGAGAACCTGTTCTCAACAGCCTACCTGGTTAAATAAAGGTTAAATAAAAAATTTAAATTATTTATTGCATTTATGCTGTTATATAATTATTTTGGCCCATTCTTTCTACATTTAGTGTTCGTTCCGCATTTAGTATACTAGTGCAGTGCCTGTTGAAAATGTGCCTGTTTGGAACAGGGCCGATTGCTTGGCCTGTGGTATTGCTGCTTGTAGAATTCTTCAAAACCAAATTGTACCCCAAAATTACTTACAGAAGGACCCCTAACCACTTCATACGGAACTCCCCTGTATACCCTACTACTGACTTAACTGATTTACCTGACAGACAATGTTGCAGATTCAGAATGTAATCACAAAATATCACAGTGAAAATGTGGAGTAATCAGACATTAGCCTCATGGACTCAGTGCGCTACCAACCTGCTCCGTTATGAGAGCTAATCAGCACATATCTGTGTTCATTCACCACCAGAACCGGACTGTGCGTGTGTGTGTGTGTGTGTGTGTGTGTGTGTGTGTGTGTGTGTGTGTGTGTGTGTGTGTGTGTGTGTGTGTGTGTGTGTGTGTGCGCGCGCACAGCTGCAGCGATGGCCCGAGGGAGCGAGAGCAGCTCCTCTGCTCTGCTGTGCTGTTGTTGTGTGAATGCAGCGCTGCAGAGCAGAACCGTTTGTCTCTCACTGCTGGGTGGTTTAGGGTTAGGTAGTGACAATTTTTCGGGACTCCCACAGGTCACGGTATTCCCAATCAACAAACGTATTGTGAGATGTAAGTGATTCTCTTTTCTAAAAAGAAATGCCTCGCAATCTTTGGGCACGCTCACCGCATTGCAGCGTAATTTTTTTATTTAATCTCCGGCTCCGTCCCGCTCCCGCCCGCTCCCGTTGATTTCTATGCTCTATGCGTCCCGAGCACGAAAAACGGGAATCACGTGACCCGCGGGAGTCCCGAAAAATTGTCACCCTCTAGTTTGCACTTTCAAGCTTGAAAGCACTTAATTGAAAGTCGCTTTGGATGAAAGCGTCATCTGAATGACACGTAACGTAACGTAACGTAAAGCCCAGTTCAGACCAAAGATTCGTTAATGAGACGAGTGTAAACTTGCTGCTACTTGCGACGCGTCAGGCTGCAGCGTTTCTAAAACCTGCCAGTTCACACCAATGACAAGAGACGGTGTATCATCTCCATAGCAACGCCTCCATGTACTTCCATTCTAACTTCCGACTTCCAGGCTTTTTGTAGCTGGATATATCATTTGTTGTGTCTAAATGTTGGTGATCGTGAGATGCTTTCTACAGTTATATTTCTAGTGATGAATCAGCGAAAACAGGTTTTGTTTCTCTGATTCACGGCTTTGTCCGAGGCGCTCCCTCTCCTCAGTCACTCTCTAGCTCGCTCCACCGTACGTGCTCGCGGGCGCACGTTGAGCCTCCGTTAACAGTTTGTAACAGAAATAAAATGGATTCTGGATACTTTAATTTCTTTAGTTTCTGGCTGACTTTACCAGCTGACTTCTCTATTGGCTGTTGAAACAGGAGACGTCTCTTACGTTCTAAAACCAGCCTCTGGAGACTCCACCAGCTGACTTCTCTATTGGCTGTTGAATCAGGAGACGTCTCTTATGTTCTAAAACCAGCCTCTGGAGACTCCACCAGCTGAGTTGCAGCGACACCATCAGCTGGTCCCTGGAACCCTAACCCTGGATATAACAGTGTTGTCTTTTCCTGGTTTTAAAGGCTGCATTACAGTAATGTCATTTTCATAACTTACCAAACTTACTAGCTGTTCGATTATTTGCCTTTCCCCACTTAGTCTTTGTATCCACATAATTTGCGCTTATTTACCTAAAACTCTTATTGTGTAAATAATATTTTGTGAAAGCACCAATCGTCAACCCTACATTATCGCCGCAATATCGACATCGCTGTATTTGGTCAAAAATATTGATTTGGATATTTGATTTTCTCCCCTTCGCCCCGAGCTCTAACTCACGCCTGTTAGATATTAACGATACTTGACTCACAATTTCATTCACGATACATTTATTTTGTACTAACGATGGGTTCCCATCATCATACCAACTGCTATAATTATTATGAATCATATTTCTGTGTCTGGCTGATTTTCCTTTCTGTTTAAAGGAAGTTTTTCTTCGCCACTGTCGCACCAAATGTTTGCACCAGATTGTTGCGTCTGTGTAAATGACAGAGTGTGGTCTAGACTCTACTCTATCTGTAAAGTATCCTGAGATAACTCCTGTTGTGACTTGACACTATAAATAAAATTTAAATGAACTTCTACAATACAATACTGCCGTAATCGTCTGAGCAGACGAGCGGGCCAAACCAGACGCACCACAATGAAAACAATGACAAAAACATGACCCTTTTACTAGGGCTGTCAGCATTAACGCGTTAATCGCGATGCAATTTAGGGTCGAGCATAATGCGTTAATTTTTTTTAATCGTATTAATCGCATGCCGCCATTTATTAATTTATTTTCACTTCATTCGGCTTTGCGTCGTGCCTAACAGGCTACTATTTTGCCGTACTTCCTCGTAACATCCTGCTGCTGCAGGAATAGCAACGCGGATTTCGGTGCCTCATTCTGGAGCCACTGATATGTCTGCTCTTCTCTCTGATGCTCTGAAACAGACGATACAGGCAACACAAACATTGGTGCACATGACGCTAGTTAACACTACACTCGACAGCAGCTAACGTTAGCCTACCGCTAGCTAGTAGCTGGATTAAACACGGTTACAATGCTGACAGCTAACGCTGAACGGTGTAAAGTTTGTCTGTATTTCACTGTAGAGGATTCAACACCGGGATGTAACAATCTGCAGCTGCTGTTGTTGGAAAAACACAGACGGTGCGTTCAATGAAACTTGTAATTTACAGCCTCGTGGTGCATTCAAAGTTGTTGTTAAATTCAAATGTGTGACTAGATTAAATATATAATAAACAAATACAAATCTTAAAATCAAGTCACTTTTTTGCATTCATTTGATTCCCAATCAAGATCCCCTGGTAAGAATGGCTTTCCATTGTTAATATGTAGTTAAAAACTGTTCTGAAATGCAAAATAATAGAATTTTAATCATGTGATAAAACATGCGATTAATCGCGATTAACTATAGAAATCCAACGATTAATCGCGATTAAGAAAATTTAATCGTTTGACAGCCCTAGTTTTTACCTCAACATAGTTGGACACAAAGTGGATGACGCACAATGTCTATCTTATCCGGAGGCTGTCAAGAAAATCCTCAACAGCAAAACAAGTGACTGTTGAGCCCCAGGTACAGATCAACATGAATAAATACACATAAACAATTACTTGTCCGTGCTAAAGAGCAGGAAAAACTTGTTGTCTTGTTAAACTCACACGTAGCCTGTAGCATGTTTTTACTTTTGAATTGATCTAGTAGATTTACCTACGGGGTGTGATCTAAGAAAGCGTTCCTTAAACTAACTGAATTTATTCAAATACTTTGTCAAACTTCATAAAAACTCAAATGACAAAAAGGGAGGTAACAGTTGAGTGATATAGGTATGGGTCGGTTTGCAATAGCAGCTTTAAAATGTTTTATTTTGAAAAGTCTGGGGAAAAAGGAGATCTATAACTATCTAGGGAGGTCTAAGGACATGAATAGATGTATTTAAAAAAGCCACAAAAACATCGATAAAATTGTCCAAAGGTGACAAAAACCAACTACATTTTCCTGATGGTACTTACAGACTTTTGCCTGAGTAACATTTTCACTGCAGGACTTTAACTTGTAACGGAGTATCTTTACAGTGTGGTATTAGTACTTTTACTTAACTTACTGCTCTTGGGAAAAAGGCTAATAAGTGTTTTCTTTGTCAAACTGCTTTTGCTTTTGTTGTCAAACTGCTTTGTCAAACCAAAATCACATTTTTTTGTTGGATATTGGATGTGCAAAGAAGGAAATGGTTCTAACATTGCACTTTAGAATTAATAATTTATATAGTTCTATTTTATAGTGATCCATTATCTGTTCAAAAAATGTTCTATGTTCTGTGCAAAATGTTCTATTAAAGAAAAGATAGAAAAGAAATATTTGTGTGTTCTGTAAAGTGGTTAGAAAAAATGAAATCAGAAACGGCAAAAAAAAAAAAGAAATCGGAATTGGCCTAGAAAGTTGTAATCCTACAAAAAACAAACTCTTTTACCACAGTCACAGTAGAGTCCATATTTTCACACAATTTGCAGAAACAGGGTCAGTATTTCTTTTGCTCCGGGGCTGCAGCAGGAAATTAACTTGTTGACTCCCTCGGTACAGATCTACTTTGCGTGCATGTTGAAGTCGCTTGACGTCACCCATAGGAATAGAGTGGAGCGCGGCGCGACAGAAGCGTCGCACGGTCAAATGGATCTGTGCCGTCTGACTATCATTTTTTTTTATTTAACTCTCGTGTTGACCAACAAGCAACTTTTTTGTTTTTCTGAGTTAATTGTCGTGTTTTCAATGTTTGAACCCCCCCTAATGTTGAACCCAAAATTACACCCTTGTTGAACACAGAAACGTAGCAGAGTCTGGGCAAGACAGCAAGTTCAAGTTAAAGAGTAACTATTATCCCATGTCAAGAAGCTGTAGGATCAAAGCGATCACGTTTAAATGACTGTTTCAACCATAGAAACATGTTTATTTATAGAATATGTATTTTAAATATATTTATTATTGCATTTTTTTTTATTTCAACGCTTTTATTTTGAATGCTAAACCGTCTTACTTTCGTTTTGTCCCGTTGCACTTAACGGAGAGTCTCGCGTGCCAGAAAGTTCCTTCAGCTCCAAAGATCGTGTCCGAGGACCGGATGACTCACTCCGTGATGGAAACACAAGTCAGGTCGCTAAACGGAAACTCTCGTGCGCACATACGTGCGTACTGCCTTTTCATTTTTGACACAACGCTGCTGATGTGGTGGCACCTCGCGACCCTTTTTAAAATTACATTTTATTTTAACGAACACCACAAACACGAACATACATTTAGACATACACATATACAAAATAAAATAAAATTATACTGTATTAAAAAGAAATGAAATATAGGACTTTAAAACTAAAACACACCCACACACACACACACACACACACACACACACACACACACAGACAGTCACACACACACACACACACACACACACACACACACACACAGAGACACACAGACACACAGTCACCCACAGACACACACACACACACACACACACACACACACACACACACACACACACACACACACACACACACACACACACACACACACACACACACACACACAGTGTCACACAGTCACACACGCACACACAGAGAGACACACACACAGTCACCCACAGACACACATAGACACACACACACACACACACACACACACACACACACACAGTGTCACAGTCACACACACACACACACACACACACTGAGACACACACATACAGACACAGTCATACAGTCACCCATAGACAGACATACACACACACACACACACACACTCTTTCTATTCACCAACACAGCAGCACAAAATGAGACATTTCGGGTTCTTTCCCATCTTTTATTTTTGTGTTTTCTTAAAAAACAAAACATTTACAACTGAAATCACAGCCATATATAAATTACAACAGCAAACACAAATATCTATTTATTTATTTTTAAATACACTTCTCTCCTCCTCTCCGCTGACTGTAATCATTCAACAAATAAAAACAACCTGCAACACGCCAAAGTCAAGTCAAATTCCCTTAAATTGAACGGTGAAAGAGCTGCAGTCCAGTGTGTTTAAAATACACAGCGGGCAAACAAACAGCTGAAACATCCTTCACTCTCACTCAACCTTCAGCAGACTAAAACTGAGCAGTCACATTTTCAAAAAACAAACTCTTTTACCACAGTCACAGTAGAGTCCATATTTTCACACAATTTGCAGAAACAGGGTCAGTATTTCTTTTGCTCCGGGGCTGCAGCAGGAAATTAACTTGTTGACTCTCTCGGTACAGATCCATTTGTCCGACGCGACTGAAGCGTGGTGTCGCGACGTCACGCATCCACGGTTGATGCTCCACGCCGCTACGCAGCTGATTGGATGAACGCCTGACGTGGGTTTGGCTTCTCGAGAATTTCAACAGAGTGTCACGGTGGCTCGTTGAGAATACGATCTCGTATTTTACAAAGATAGTTCACCGAAACGTGTTTCTGAAAACATTTTAAGAGAGAAATAGGCCGTGCAGTTGCTGAATCTGTCTTCATTTCAGATCAACAAAGGTCAGTATGAAAGATTTTCGTCTACTTCTACTGTATAGTCGCGTCACGTTCAACAGATTCATTTGCATAAAGATGGGCATCGCCCAGCTTTTGGACGCACAGCATTTTCTCAAATGCAGCGCCGCCTTTCCGGAATGCTTTGCGTTAGAGATGCACCGATAGACCGGCCATGACCGGCGACTGGCAGGTCAGTCTGACATCTGCCGATTTCATGCCGGTCAACGCTCCAATTAACTGACAACATAAGTTATACCAGTTACAGTTCTCAAGGACGCACACACAGCACGGACGCCACAGCACGGACGCCACAGCACGGTCTCTTTTTCCTTTCTCTCAACTTTTCCGCCGTGTGTCGCACGTACCTGCTATTCTCCCACATGTAGGAACCTGGTGAATTAACCTGCAACATGTCAGCTGTTTGGGAATTCTTCAGCGTGTGTGCAGAAGATAACAAGTTTGCAATATGCAACATCTGCAAGGAGAAAGTAGGGCGTGGAGGGACGACACCAAAAACCTAAATCACATTTCTTTAGTTGATATTGGATGTGAAAAGAAGGAAATGGTTCTAACATTGCTCTTTAGATGTGTGTTAATGTCCCACACCAGGAGTAATTTACATAGCTCTATTTTACAAAAAAAATTCTATGTTCTCTGCAAAATGTTCTATTAAAGAAAAGATAGAAAAGAAATATTTGTGTGTGCTGTAAAGTGGTTAGAAAAAATGAAATCGGTATCGGCTAGCCTAACTCAAAGAAAATCGGAATCGGCCTAGAAAGTTGTAATTGGTGCATCTCTACTTTGCGTGCACGGTGAAGTCGCTTGACGTCACCCATAGGAATAGAGTGGAGCCAACAAGTAACTTTTTAGTTTTTCTGAGTTAATTGTCGTGTTTTCAATGTTTGAACCCCCCCCTAATGTTGAACCCAAAGTTACACCCTTGTTGAACACAGAAATGTAGCAGAGTCTGGGCAAGACAGCAAGTTCAAGTTAAAGAGTAACTTAAAGGAATAGTTCACGTTTTGAACTTATCTTTTTGATTCACCCTTTCCTCTTTCATCTGCTGTTCTCATTCGTGTGAGCTGTTTTCTCTGTTGTCTGATATTTGTTAATATATTTAATTTAAAAAGGGACAGTTTACCTTGCTGTCAGACGAACCCTTTACGACGGTCAATCTACCTCGTAGAACACGGGAGTTGCTGCTTTACCGCTGCCTCCGTCGGTTAGTTTGG
>NC_050182.1:18536010-18566010 GCF_008315115.2 Sander lucioperca | reverse complement strand
GTGAAGCCAAATCCTCTGGATCGGCCCCTGGTGTCTGGCTATAGTGTAGGTCATGAACCTACTGGGGGATAGCCTGACGAGCCAGACCCACATCCAGATGTTGGGTCTGGGAACTCACCATTGGCTGGGCTCAATCCAAGGGGCGGGATAAACGGTTGTCTTTCAAATTCTCTCTGCACGCAATAGGATAGCTCTACAACCAACCAGAGCAACGCTAGTTGATAGATTCAACTTTAAACTCTGAACACATCTTCCTTTTTTAAGAATGACTTCAGTGTCGTTCTTTGTTCTTTTCTCAAAGAAAAGCTGAACTCCAAGTCTTCCAGAGTCGCGGCCAAAGCCGATGTTCTGGTTTATTAGCATTTCTTTAAACCAATCACAATTGTCTTGGGCGGCCCTAAGCTCCGTACGGAGCCGCTGCAAAATAGCCTCGGGAAGGAACTTGTTTTGGTGGAACGTGTACGTTCAAAAGTAGTTTGAGGACGTTTTCACACCTACCTCATTTGGTCCGGACTTTCCGACTCTTCAGTTTGGTCCGAACCAAAATTGCAGGTGAGAAAGGTGCCTCGGACCACGGTCCGGATCAAAAGACCAAATTTGAGTCCGATCAAAAGAGATGGTCTCAGTCCGGACCAAACTGAACCATGGTCCGGTTTGTTTATAGTGTGAAAGCATTTTTTGGATGGTTTCGGACTTTCAGACCAAATACAAGAAGCTCTGGCAGGCTCTTGTTGTGTTACAAGACCGGGGAAGCTCCTTTAAGGAATAGCTCGGTGCTTAGCCTGTACGTGAGAGAGAGTGACGGTGAATGCGCTCAGAGCAGACAGCTGTCGGCTATCAGAGCAGAGAATACATCAGCAGTTTACTCGTTAAGTGGTAGTAAATGTACAGTGTAGGTTTCCATTTGTCTCTGAATAAATGCTCCAGAAAGAAAGTTCCCGCATCTCGCTTCTCAACATCACAACAAAACAAAAAGAGGCGTGGCAGTAGGGGAGAGCAGCAGGCATTAGGGGAGAGCAGCAGTCAGTAGGAGAGAGCAGCAGTCAGTAGGAGAGAGCAGCGGTCAGTAGGAGAGAGCAGCGGTCAGTAGGGGAGAGTAGCAGTCAGTAGGGGAGAGCAGCAGTCAGTAGGGGAGAGCAGCAGTCAGTAGGAGAGAGCAGCAGTCAGTAGGAGAGAGCAGCAGTCAGTTGAAAAAACTCCGACACAGAGAGAGGATACGAGAGGACGAGGAAGTCTACAAACCAATCAATTATAAGTATATGGAGACGCAGCTCAAGTATGTGATGACGGCAGGACTTAGTTTTGTCACGTATAGATCTTTAGTGCGCTTGCATAACTGCAACTGTGTTTGATTCAACTGTGTGAAACCAAAACTTACTGGATCAAATGTAGACAATGTAACAAAAACATGAACTTTGGTCCGAGTTTCAAGTGTGAAAAAGCCCTAAGACATTTAAACTTTGCTTGTGTGTGTTTGTGTGTCTGTGTCTGTGTGCCTATATCTGTATGTGTGTGTGTGTGTGTGTATGTGTGTCTGCGTGTGTGTGTGTGTGTGTGTGTTTGTGCGTGCGTGCGTGCATCCGGACTTTCAGGTGTGAAAGCCCCCCTAGTCGTGCAACAGAAAACTCAGATTGGACAGATAGTCTAGCTAGCTGTCTGGATTTACCCTGCAGAGATCTGAGGAGCAGTTAACCATAGTCCTCAGAAATCCGCCGGAGGTTAGAACGCCAACACAGAGACAAAGGAAGGTAACGGGACATCTGGCAAAAAGACATGCATCGGGCGGAATTTCCTGCGGCGAAGTGGTACGTTGTGTATATAAACTAGCTGTAGTGTAATGAGTAGAGGGAGGGGTTTCAATCTAGATTTAAAATGTCAACTGAGTGAGCTTCTTTAACACGTAGTGGGAGGCCAATCCACAGATGAGGGGCCCGGTAGGAGAATGCTCTATAAGCAACAGATTTTTTGTTTTCTAGGGGAATAACCAGAAGACCAGCATCAAGGGAGCAGAGAGAGCGTGCCAGGGTATATGGTGTAATAAGCTCAGAGAAAACAGGTGCTGCGAGTCCATGCAGGGCCTTATAGGTTAAAAGAAGAACCTTAAAGGTCCAATGTGTGGGAATTTCTCCCATCTAGCGTTGAGATCATATATCATCAATCAACTCTCTCGCGCCACGCAGTTCAAAGTACGTATTACAGCTACGGTAGCCTTCACTCTTCAAAAAGCCGGTCTCTTGCTCTTTTCAATCTCCTTTTCTTTTTCTGGGCGAAGAAGAAGAAGACTCCTGTTCCTGAAATTTGGATTTTGAATACGTGTGGTCCTCCATGTTTCCTTCTTCAAACTTGCCGGGGCCGGGAAGCTACGATACCCATTAGCAGCGTTAGCAGCACCTGTGAGTTTATCATGTGACAGTGAAAACGTGAAAGGCAGAGCAGTATGTCCTGTATGTCCCTTACACACACACACACACACACACACACACACACACACACACACACACACAGGTGGAGCAGTATGTCCTGTATGTCCCTTACACACACACACACACACACACACACACACACACACACACACACAGGTGGAGCAGTATGTCCTGTATGTCCCTTACCGGCTAACGTATTTCAAGATGGAGCATGAATATGGAGCGTCTACCCCAGTTCATGTGAATGCAAATGTAAAATTTCAAGCCAAAAGGAATACTTGGAATTGATGGTGGAGGTAAATATTCATAAAAAAGGACAAGTTCGTGAACGGGCAACACAGATTTTGATAATGAACAACTGAACACGTTACACACTGGGACTTTAAAACCAGTGACACACGCTAACAAATCTTTGCAATTTTAAACGTTGAAGCCCACCTCTGCGTCGAGGCGGAGCCCGGCTGTTTGGCCAGCGTGTCCAGGAAGAGCGTGATGGCTTTGTGCACCTCGTTCATGCCGACGCAGCGCAGCACCTCCGCCAGAAAGGACAGGGTGAACGGGTGGTTGTGTCTCCGCCAGCTGTAGCTTCTCATCGGGACGCCCTCTGGTGGCCGGAGGAGGAATCACATGAAGGAGTTAAAGACAATGACAGTGGAGGTTCTTGTTCCTGTGTATCAGTGAGTGTGAGATGTGTGGTTAGTCCCTATGTTTTCTCGCCTTGCAGATTTCCTTGGATTGGGGTGGCACCTAAATCGTGGTTGCAGCTGCTGCCGTGGTCCTCCTCTACGCCCTGCTACGCCCTGCTACGCCCTGCACTGCTACTACTACACTGAACAAAATTATAAACGCAAACACTTTTGTTTTTGCCCCCATTTTTCATGAGCTGAACTCAAAGATCTACGACTTTTTCTATGTACACAAAAGGCCTATTTCTCTCAAATATTGTTCACAAATCTGTCTAAATCTGTGTCAGTGAGCACTTCTCCTTTGCCGAGATAATCCATCCACCTCACAGGTGTGGCGTATCAAGATGCTGATTAGACAGCAGGATTTTTGCACAGGTGTGCCTTAGGCTGGCCCATTTGAGAGAAATAGGCCTTTTGTTTACACAGAAAAAATCTTCGATCTTTGAGTTCAGCTCATGAAAAATGGGGGCAAAAACAAAAGTGTTGCGTTTATAATTTTGTTCAGTGTATTTCTTGTCAGTTCTATTATCTTTATTGTCACTGTAATTGCCACTGTGCATCATTCCAACTGCTGTAATTATTGTATACCATATTTCTTTATATGTGTATAGTAGTGCTGTCAGTTAAACGCGTTATTAACGGCGTTAATGCAAACCCATTCTAACGGCGTACATTTTTTTTTAATTGCGAGATTAATGTTCTTTTTGGCCTAGCAAACTTTGTAGTTTTTTTCACATGCTGTTGCAACAATTAGTAATGTTAGAAAAACTACAATACCACACCGGATCTAGTTATCCCAGAAACAAAACAACAGGCACGCCACACACACTTGTTTGGGTCCGAGACCCGGTGCTAATACGGCACCGGTGCCTTAACGACCGTTACCTACCGGACTGAATAGCAATGTGGATTTCGGTGCCTTATTTAGGTGCCACTTAAATGCCTGCACTTCTCTCTGATGCTCCGAAAACGGACGTTAGAGGGAACTGAAACATCGCCGAGACGCTAGTCAACACTACACTACACTTAGCAGCAGCTAACGTTAACTTACCGTTAGCTAGTCAACACTACACTTAGCAGCAGCTAATGTTAACCTACCGTTAGCTAGTCAACACTACATTTAGCAGCAGCTAACGTTAACCTACCGTTAGCTAGTCAACACTACATTTAGCAGCAGCTAACGTTAACCTACCGTTAGCAGCTGGAGTAAACACAGTTAAAATGCTGACAGCTAAACGGTGTAAAGTGTGTCTGTATTTCACTGGAGAGGCTTCTAACATTAAAATTTGTATTGTTTTATGATATATATATATATATATATATATATCTTTCGGTTCAGACACCATTTTTAAAGTATCGTATCATGTTGATAAGAGCATTAAAATGAGAAAAAAATAATGTGACAAAAAGAAATCTAGGGACATTTAGAATAGATAAAAATGTGCGATTAATTGCGAGTTAACTATGACATTAATGCGATTAATCGCGATTAAATATTTTTATCGTTTGACAGCACTAGTGTATATGTGTATCAGTGTCTCTGTGTCCCAAAATGTCCGCCCACCAAGAGTCAGTTCTGTCCGAGGTTTCTGCCTGTTAAAAGGAAATTTTTCCTCGCCGTTTTCACACCAAAATGCTAGCTCTTGGGAGGAATTGTTGGGTAAATTACAAAGTGTGGTCTAGACCTATATCTGTAAAGTGTTCTGAGATAACTTCTGTTATGATTGGACACTAAAATTGAATTGTTTGTCTTACTGTGGATCCTCCAGAGGATGTAGAGCGGCGGCCACTGGTCTGTGTCGGGGGTCAGGGTGTCCCAGAGGAGCCGCACCCTCACGGCCGAGTTGTCCGACTGGGAAAAGTACAACACACACAATGAGATTAAAGAGTCTGTGGATTAGTGCGTTGCTGTCTTTCATCTCACCCTAACTTTATTTCACTGGTGTTAATGTGTGAAAGGGGAAACTCCTGACAATTACCAGACATTGTATGACCAACGGCTTAACCCTTGTGTTGTCCTCGGGTCAAATTTAGCCCGTTTTTAAAGTTTTTAATATCAGAAATATGGGTTTCTTACAACCTAATTGCCCCAAAATAACTTGGATGCGTGCATGTGCGTTGTCTGGAACCCATACATCATTCTTCACAGGTAAAATGAATGATTACTTCCATTGAATTTTATAGCATCTGACTAAAACTTTGACATAAACTAGTCTGTGATTCACTCAGTGTCCTTTAATCTTAAATATCAGTCAACAAATTCATAATTTAATAATTTTTTAACTAAAAAAATTGCTATACCGTCATTTAAATGAGGCTTATTGACCATAAATAAAACAAAGAGTTTAATAAAGTGACAAAAACGTCTGAAAAAAAGGGTGTTTGGTGTTTTAAGCCCCCAATGTTGCCTTCCAGGCAGCGCTGCCTGGAAGGCACTAGGGTTAGGCAATGGTTATGGTTAAGGTTAGGTGCCTTGAAGTCGACGGTCGCAGCGCTGCCTTGAAGTCGACATTGGGGGCTTAAAACACCATAGAGCGAAAAAAAGCCCATAAAAAAAAGTTAATTTAAAATTTTGACGGAAGGACAATAAGTTCATGATCGAGAGTAAGACAACACAAGGGTTAAGTCAGTGCTCCAAGAAAACTTACTTGTTGGATAAAAACCTTAAGGTTAAATACAGAAATTGAGAACTTGATATTTACTTTTTATATATACCTACACAATCCTGTTTTTTGGGGCATATGTGTGCTTGTATGCTTGTCAAAAAGTATAATCTCTTTTTTTGGCTTTTTTCTGGACATCCTGGTTTATCATAATTTCCTAGGCTGAACAAAACAAGTCATTAAAGGTGCTCTAAGCGATGTCACACATTTTTTGGACAACATTTTTGTCACATACAGCAAACATCTCCTCACTATCTGTTAGCTGCCTGTCCCCTGAACACACTGTAAAAAACATCTCCTCACTATCTGCTAGCTGCCTGTCCCCTGAACACACTGTAAAAAACATCTCCTCACTATCCGCTAGCTGCCTGTCCTCTGAACACACTGTAAAAAAGCGTGGTCTCTGTAGACAGCCCAGGCTCCACAAACGCCAACAAAAACAAACTGCGCTAACCTGCACCACCAAACATAACAAACAGTCTTCCAGCCAATAACCTACAAGAAGGATTTGGGGGTTGGGGTGTTAGTGCGCGGAAGCATGGAAGGGAGGGGGAGGGGACGGGATGAGAAGGAGGGAGGGGCGAGCTAGCCTCCGTTTTGTTTGAAAATACTTTGAATGTTAACAAGAAGTGCCGTCACCCAACATCGCTTAGAGCAGTGGTTCCCAACCTGGGGTCCAGGGACCCCTCAGGGGGGCGGCAAAGATCACAGGGGGTGCGCAAGTCTTTATCTGTTTTGAGGTTGAGGTAAAAAAAAATATGTGCACATGTTTAACAAAATATGATAATACACTAGAATATATAATGTATACAAAAGTCGGTATAAAAACTATATATTTTTGTTCTCGCTTAAAATTGTAGGCAGGCTACTTAGTAGGTCAAACCTCCGGGACCTCTTAACCTGGGACCCTGCTGTCATCAGGTCAGCTGCTAGCTGCTAGCTGCTAGCTGCTAGCTGCTAGCTGCTATCATCGTCGTTTTTCCTGCTGCCACGGCATCACTATTTTATGAATAAAACATGGCGGAGAAACGTAAAAGTGCTGATAACTGCTCTGTATCATAAAAGAAAGTAAGGCTGTATCTCGAGAGTTACCTCAACTTCGGTTTAGGGGGGGGGGGGACCACTGGCTTAGAGCACCTTTAAGTCATTAAAAAGACTTAAATTTAGATTTGAATTCATTGAAAATGTTTTGTTGTTTGTATTTTAAATTGTGATTCGAGCGGTTGTAGATATGAAGCAGCTTTTTGAATGTTTTGAAGACTTTCTGAAGAGTCGGAGAGAAATGTTTTTATTTCAGAAGTTTACGTGCAACATATATAACATATAACTCTGATCGGCGGGATGTTTTATAAACATGGATTATTCTCAGTTTGGAGTAGTTTTTTTTACAGCAGAGGAAAACCCAGAAGAGAAATTTTGAACAGGACATAAAGATCAAAATCAAAATATCTGTGCAAAAAAAAAAAATACTGGCATCAGTAATTGTAGAATGGTCTCATCCCAAGTGTCAAAGTAACTTTTATCCAATACAAAAACATCACATGCTTCTGTACAGGATAGAAAACTAATGCTTATTCTGCTTTTGAATAAAACCAAACATGGTTTTTTAACCCTTGTGTTGTCTTCAACCTGCAACTCTGTGTTTTTCTGGGTCGAAATTTGAAAATTTTGTTGTTCTTTTTCAAAACTTTCCTCAGTGTTTTTGTTGATTTTTTTGTCACATTCTTTCCAATTTTTTTTTTTTATTATTTTGTCTCACTTTTTTGGCGTTTTTTTAGTTATGTTTTTTTCCATTTTTTAACAAGTTTTGTGTCACTTTTTGTAATGTATTTAACAGTTTTTGTCAACTTTGGTGATGTTTTTGATGGTTATTTTGTCACTTTTTTCAGCGTTTTTAAATTTTGCGTTGTCCTTTTGTCAAAGTTCTGATATAGAAAGTTTTTGTAAATGGGTCAAATTTGACCCGAGGACAACAGGTTGATTTTTTTGGGGGCATTTACCCCTTTATTGGAAAGGACAGCTGAGATATGAAAGGGGAGAGAGGGGGGAAGACATGCAGGAACAGGTCGGACTCCAACCCTGGACCGTCTGCGTCGAGGAATAAACCTCTACATATGTGCGCCCACTCTACCAACTGAGCTTCCCGGCCACTAAACATGTTTTTTCTTTCTTTGGAAGTGAACATTTCTCTACTTTGGAAAACTTTACTTTCACTTTGGTAAACATTTATCATTTATCTAAACTGCCCACCAAAGTAAAGCTTTATTAGATTTATAGTTCTGCGTTGAATCTACGTCAAAGGTACATATGTAGCCTGACGTGAACCTCTCCAGAAATGTAACTACACGTCGCAGCGACTGTGATTGGTCCGCTCGGCCGTGGCTTGGTAGCGTTGCATTCCCCGACTCATTTCCTGGTTCTCTATTTCTCCGTAAACAACATGACATCAAGGAGAGGGTTAACTTTTCCTGCTACAGATTTCCCACTGTGGTCAGAAAGAACACACACACACACACACACAGCTCTGCTATTCTCCATAAGAGATACGCTAGATTGATGCACACACACCAACGCACAAGTATAACTCGGGATATATGGTTGTGCGGAGGCTCCACGCAGAGCTTTCGCTGTAGCCTACGTACGCCTGACGTTTATACTTGTGCGTTGGTGTGTGCGTTGATCTCTTTAAGAGAATAGCAGGGCCGGCATGTGTGTGTGTGTGTGTGTGTGTGTGTGTGTGTGTGTGTGTGTGTGTGTGATTATCTTCAGAGTGAGTAGTGACTCTAGAGTCATAGTGAGAGA
This sequence comes from Sander lucioperca, assembly GCF_008315115.2. Classification (NCBI taxonomy): domain Eukaryota; kingdom Metazoa; phylum Chordata; class Actinopteri; order Perciformes; family Percidae; genus Sander; species Sander lucioperca. Next base: position 18,557,436 of record NC_050182.1, on the reverse strand, counting down.
AAAAAAGTGTCTCCTCTGTTCTTTCTGACCACGGTGGGAAATCTGGAGCAGGAAAAGTTAACCCTCTCCTTGATTTCATGTTGTTTACGGAGAAGGAGAACCAGGACATGAGTCGGGGGGGAAATGCAACGCTACCAAGCCACGGGCAAGCGGCGTGCGTCGTCATTTTTAGAGAGGTGTACGTCAGGCTCCGGCGTAGGGTCGGTATCTCCACGTACCTACGTATGTCGCCACAGCGTAGATTTAAAGCAGAAGCATAAATCGGCCTTTAACCTCACAATGGCTCTGCATAGCTACTACATAGAACCATAAATCACTTAAGACACAAATGTTGGGAAATGTAGCTTCCGTCTGTGGGGATGAGGTCCGTTAACGCTCCTCTGTAAAGCGTCCCAGCGACCTGTATGCTACCGCTAACCTGTGTGATCTGGCTGACCATCGGTGAGGCTCGGACCAGCTGCAGCAGGTTGCTGGGCAGGCCCAGGCGCTGGAAGTACCAGACCAGGTTCCAGAAGATGATGGAGTGCTTGTCCAGGAACTGGGGCTTGGCCAGGACCGCGTCGCCCTCGTTCTCCAGCAGACTCTCCAGCTCCTTCCTCAGGACCAGAGGACTCAGGTAGGCCACTGTCTCCTGCAGGGGGGTGGCGCCCACTGACGAACCCTGGGGGAGGAGAGCCGTACAGACTGTCAGCGAGACGGGAAGCGTGGAGAGTAGGGCTGAAACGGTTCCTCAAGTAACTTGAGTAATTACTAAATATCATTGTTGCAATTTTTTTGCATTAAAAGGTCCAGTGTGTAACGTGTTTAGTTGTTCATTATCAAAATCTGTGTTGCACGTTCCATTTACCACCACCATCAATTCCAAGTATTCCTTTTGGCTTGAAATTTTACTGGGGTAGACGCTCCATATTCATGCTCCATCTTGAAATACGTTAGCCAGTAAGGGACATACAGGACATACTGCTCCGCCTTTCATGTTTTCGCTGTCACATGATAAACTCACAGCTGCTGCTAATGCTGCTAACGGGTATCGTAGCTTCCCAGCCTCGGCAAGTTTGAAGAAGGAAACATGGAGGACCACACGTATTCAAAATCCAAATTTCAGGAACAGGAGTCTTCTTCTTCTTCGCCCAGTAAAAGAAAAAGGAGATTGAAAAGAGCAAGAGACCGGCTTTTTGGAGCGTGAAGGCTACCGTAGATGTAATACGTACTTTGACCTGCGTGGTGCAAGAGAGTTGATTGCGATATATGATCTCAACGCTAGATGGGAGAAATTCTTACACATTGGACCTTTAAGGGTTTGTATAATCCATTTGACTATATAGTTTTTTTTAAAATTTATTTCTATGTCATGCCAAACAGTTGGCCCATTCAAGGGCGTAACTTTGGGTTCGACATCGGGCGGGGTTGAGATGTCCACTTTTGAGCAAAATTGAAATTTTGTGTGTCAAACACTTCATTTTCTGCATTCTGTTGAATTTTTATGCAACAATTTATGGTGCAAATGTCTATTTATGTAAAGGAAGTTAAAATAGGTTTTTGGGGTGGTTTGCACTGGGCAGTTTTGATTATTGGGGGGGAGGGGGGTGTAAATTAGGCCAATGGGCCTATCCTATATGGGTTTACAAGACAATTACAATTTTGCAAGGGGCAGGATTTGGCCCGCGGGCCTTCAGTTTGACACATGTGATTTAGAGAGTGTGTTACCGTGTTGGTTCTGCTGTTCTCCGAGTAGCTGCTGGTCTCGGAGCTCGAGTCTTCACTCAGACCGTTACACTGGTGTCGCAGCGAGCCCTCCTGACCACTGGGGGGCCGCATGGCGCTCTCCACATTGTCCTCCACGTTCCAGTTGGTGCGCTCCACACTAACGGGACAAAGACAAGGGACGTGTTTGGACTCGCCTACTTACAGTGGTTCTCAAACTCTTTTCAATAATGTTCCCCCTTTGAATTGGGTTTGTAAGCCAAGTACCCCCTGACCAGCGCCAATCAGTTTTGGTAGAAAAACAACGTCTATATAAAGAGGAACAATACAGCGATGTCGGCGATAGATTTACTAAATGCTCACATCGTTCTCTTTACAGTTATCTTTATTACTGTACAGGTTTTTATACACCGAATAGTTTTGATTTCTTGGTTTTTATATTTTTATGACAGGCTTGTTTTCTTGTTTTGTAGAGCACTTTGTAACATGGGAGTCTGAAAAGTGCTCTATAACGGCCCTTAAGGGTGTTGTGAAGTGTGTACCTGCAGACCGGTCCCAGATCACAGATCTCAGCGTTCAGGTGGGGGACGAAGGACGTGCAGCAGAACGGGCACGACGAGTTCAGGTTGGAGTCGTCCGACGTCCAGCCGGCCATGATCTCCTCGTCATAAACCAATGAGTTACAGCTGTGACACAGAGAGCAGCTGGACATCAGGACCTGGACAAACAGAGGGAGAGAGAGAGGGAGAGAGAGAGGGGGGGAGAGAGGGGGGGGAGAGAGGGAGAAAGAGCCATGTCAACAGCTTAGTTAGAATATTGTCTTTTATTAGAATAAGGACAAGAACCAGAATAATGATGTGCACGTTAACATAGTCAGTGACACAAAGGAGATGAGGCAAACCAACAACAAACCAATCAAGAACAATAAATATAAATGACGAGTTTACCTCGAGCCCCGCCCCCTCAAGCCCCGCCCCCTCTTGGTTGGTGTCCCAGGACCGGCGCAGAGGATAGGCCGGACTGGGCATGTCCGTCAAGTCGAGGTCACTTCCTACTAACAACGAACTCTGAGAGAAGACAACATGGATTCAGATTAATGAGCAAACAACTGCCTGAAGAGGATAAAACCATCTTGAAAACGGACTAACCTCTGAGGTAGCGTTGACCAGCCTCTCCTTGGCTTTCAGCAGTGTATCAGCCACTTGAGCTTTCCGAGACTGCCTCTGTTCAGACACCCTTTGCCCTATCCCTCCTTTGCTGTTGTTATCAACTGCCCAGTTTGTCAGCCAGGCCGGGTTGCCAGATATATCTGTAAAAACGTAAACCCAGCACGCTACAGCTGTGAGGTTAGTACAGCCATAAAAGCAGCACACAAACGAACAGGATCAACGGAGATTGATTTCACCTGACAAAAAAACGGCATGTTTCTAACAGTTGCGTTACCAGAGACGTAACAAACCTGTCTGGGTGAATATTGGAGATGTATTTGAAAGATGGAGAACAACATATAGCCTGTTCAGCAGCTGTAGCCGACAACGGTGAGTTATTTGAAGCCAAGAGAGGGGGGCTGTAAATCGGAGAGAGAGGACCGTGAGTTTGCGGTGTGTTTAGCGATTGTTGCCGTAATTCTAAGCCAATAAAGTGTATTCAGTCGGGTGGAAAAGGACGGTAAGGTAGTGGTATTTTTAGCGGTTCCTATCGTAATTCTAAGCCGAGGAAGTGTGTTTGTCTGGCGTGTGGCGAAGATGGCGAGGTTGTGGGATTTTTAGCGGTTCCTACGGTAATTCTAAGCCGAAAAAGTGTGTCTGTCAGTTGGGTACAGAGCTCCACGTGAGCACAGGCTTTTATGACTGTCAATATAGCCAGCATCTAACGTTAGCTACTCCGCTGTGCTGTGGAGTAATGTCTGGCTATGTGAGACAAGCGTCTAGCAACATTGTTGTGGATGCTGCGGTCTCAGCCTGGCAACCAACGTGAACTTCGAGTCTGGGGAGGAGGGGACGGGGGAGGCGACTCTCTCCAGTATTTTGAATTTGTACTGCAGTAACTATTTTAAACACTAGCTGTCAGTATTACATATTGCACCTTTAAGAAGGAGGAGAAGTCTCTCCATGACCCTTCAGTTTATCACAAAACATTCAACATCAACACATCTGGAGATCCGTTGTTTTCACTGGACATCTGGAAAGTAACTAAAACTGTAAAAAGTACAATATCTATAGGGCTGGGTACTGAATTTTATACTTTTTAGGCACCGACTGAACTTAATATCGAGCATCAAATACTCGATACCCAGCCCTAAATATTTACCTCTGAGATTTGGGGTACAAGTAGAAAGGAGCAGAACATGGAAAGTAAAAGTGCAAGTACAGAAAAAAAACTATGTCTGATTATTCACTGACCTCCACGTGAGCCCACTGATCCGCTCTTCTGACGGTGTTTGATTGGCTGTCTGAACTGGGCCACAGCCAATAGGACGTTCCTCAGCTTGGCCCAGCGGAGACGTCCTCCCTGATTGGTGGACGGCCACTTGCTCTCCAGCACCGCCTGAGGACATTAGTTTTAGTTTATTAGTTTATTGTGTTTCACATAACATTAAAACAAAAACTAATTACATTGAAGAAATACAAAAATACATGCAAGGGTGTTGTAGAAACCTGTAACAGCTTGTATAAGAAAAACACAAGCAATGTAGACATACATAATGAAAAATTACATTTCAAGTTTTAGTGTGCAAAATAACAAATACGTGTAGAGAAACAGAAATAATTTCCATATTTACAGTAAAAACAACAGTTTTCTAAGAGTTATCTTTGTTTTACGCGATGGGAGTGAGAATGTGTTGGAAAATTACATTTTCATTACACAAATATAATAAATTCTGACATCTGATCGCATCTCTGATCTGCTGTTTTTCTTCCAATGATCTGGATCTTGGCATTTTTCTCTTCACATTTCCAACTGTGTATGTGGGTGCGTGTGTGTGTGTGTGTGTGTGTGTGTGTGTGTGTGTGTGGGTGTGTGTGTACATTTTTGGTAAATTTAGAAGAAATCTACAGACAGAAATTGACAAATTGTAGTCAAATAATTGTTTTCTATCCACTAGTCTGAAAGAAGTTATGGAAGATAAATAGCCCAAAATAATCAGTTTTTACAATGTTTGTGCCTGCAGCGTCGCCTTAAATCAACATTATTGTATTGTAACTTCGTGAAATACTGTTTGTAAAGCTTCTCTCTCCGTTGTCTCGGCTGCAAACGACTGCTGAGGACAGAGCCTGTGTGTGTGTGTGTGTGTGTGTGTGTGTGTGTGTGTGTGCGTGCGTGCGTGTGTGTGTGTGTGCGTGTGTGTGTGTTATATTTGCGGACCTTGTTGTAGTATCCGTAGGTGATGGTGTTGGGTATGATTCCAGCCTTCTTCATCTCCAGCAGGACTCGAACGGCGAGGACCGGCTGACCGTACTGACCACACAGCTGCATCAGGACCCTGTAACACACCTGAAACACACACACAACAACAACAACAACACACACTCAGACAGTGTCGCTTTATGATGTGAAAGTAACATGTAATCACTAGCTATGATTTCATCCACTTGTCAATCGAATTATCTGAAGTTCGCTTAAAAACATTCGGAGCAGTTAACCATGGTCCTCATAAATCCACCAGAGTTTAAAATGCCAACACAAAGAAAGTGGAAGGGGACGGACATCTGCCCAAAAATGAGTGACGGAATTTCCGGCAGCACCGGAGCAATCCCAGAAATGAAATGTTGTTGATATAGACCAGTGGTTCTCAAGCTTTTTTCAATGATGTTCCCCTATGAACAGTGTTTTTAAGCCATGTACCCCCTAACCAGCTCGAATAACGTTTGGTAGAAATAAAAGTCTCTATGAAGAGGAAGAATACAGCGATGTCAGCGATAGATTTACTAAACAACAGCCTTGGACCTGGACAACATTTAGATGATGATGAAGAAAGGAGACAAAACCTTGGAAAAAGACGGTAGAAAGAAGGAAGGAAGGCAAGAATAGGTCGAAAATAGTAAGAAAAAATTCCAAAAAGCGACAAACTTCGAAAAAAGTGACAAATTTAAAAAAAAAAAAGAGACAAAAACTTTGAAGAAAAAAAGACAGTAGAAAGAAGTCAGGAAGGCAAGAATAGGTCAAAAAAAGCGACAAACTTGAAAAAAATAAAGACAGTAGAAGTAACTACAGCCTTGTAACTGAAAAACATTTTACAAAAAAATCTCCCGTACCCCCTGTAGTCCTCCAGAGTACCCCTAGGGGGACACGTACCCCCTGCAGTCCTCCAGAGTACCCCTAGGGGGACACGTACCCCCTGTAGTCCTCCAGAGTACCCCTAGGGGGACACATACCCTGATTTGACAAACACTGATATAGACTATCGGTGGCGTGGAGGCACAACAACAGACCCAAAACCCAGAACAACGTCCCTGTAGCGGCGACCTTTGACCCGGCCAGTGTCTCACCTCGTCCGGCAGCACCACCTTGTGGTTCTCCATGTGTTTGAGGACGTCGTAGGCCGTGTGCAGCGCGCGCACCTTGGCGCTCTCCGCCCGGACGAAGGTGGGCAGGTAGATGAACCAGAGGCCGTAGCAGTGACCCAGCAGGCACTTGGACCACATGTCCGACACCCCTGAGTACTTCTGAGCTCGCTGCTGGGCCAACTTGATCTCCTGGGAGGGAAAACACAAGTTACAATCAGATACTGAAGGTGGGAATTTAGGACTGGGCCATAATTTAAAGGAGAATTCCGGCCAATTTTTTCGTTAATCTTGATCGCTATAAATACGCGAGTACTTTCGACTGAAAGTATGAGGGCGTGCCCTGACAGTAGCTAGGTAAGGACTACTAGCCAGTCAGAAGCAGAGTATGAGGGTGTGCCACGCTAGCAGCTAGGCGAGCATTACAACGTGTGTTCCAAAGTGTTTGGAGCAGTTTGTGAACAGTGTTTTCTGTTGGAGATGGTAAGTCCCTTTGGGGGGGACTTTGGGCTTTTTCACTTTGTAAACCTATAACATGCACAAAAAGATATATAACATAATAAAGGAAAGGGAAAAAGCCAAAAAGCATAATATGAGCACTTTAAAGCTAAATAAGTCCAACTTCTGTCATTAGATCTGAGAAAAGTCTTTTAGATACATTCATTCATTCAGCGTAGGTGCTGCCTAAAACGGCTCGGCTGCTGCACCTAAATCCTGCGTTAATGCAGAAGGTAATCCACAGATTAATCGGCAATGATAATAACCCTTAGTTGCAGCCCTAAATGGCTGTAACATTCAGACAACTACATAGTGAAGGTTTAACCCTCCCGGTGTCATCGGGTCAAATCTGACCCATTTTCAAAAAGTTTCTATATCACAAATTCGGGTTTCTTTCAACCAAAAAAAAAAAAAAAAATAACGTGGATGGAACACTCTTCACAGTTCAATACTTTCATTGATTTGGGGTGTTTTATTCAATTTTATGGAATTTGAAGGAAAACGTTAATGAAAGAACGTTGAAAAAAGTGACAAAAATGTCTGAAAAATAGCTACAAAAACGTTTAAAAAATACGCAAAAACAAATCGACAAAGACATCGGAAAAAGGGACAACAACAAAAAAGTTGCATGGTCATTTGGAAGACAACACAAGGGATAATTGTACGAATACATATAATGAATAGTGATGATGAAGCGGTACGTGGGTTCATCCGACAGAGCCAAAAAGGTTGGGAGCCCCTGATTTAAATAATCTGGTGAAATGAGCCTTTATCTTGATTTATACTTCTGGGTTAAATCAACGCCGAGGCTACGTACGTAGGTACGTGGAGACACCGACCCTACGCCGTAGCCTGACGTCACTTCTCGAAAAATACACGTTGCTGCGACGCATGTCGCTCGGCCGTGGCTTGGTAGCGTTGCATCCCCCCCACCCCCCAACTCATTTCCTGGTTCTCCTTCTCCAGAAACAAGATGAAAGGTTAACTTCTCCTGCTCTAGATTTCCCACCGTGGTCAGAAAGAACAGGGGAGACACTTTGTATCTCGTCACACACACACGCACACCCACACACACACACTCAGTAGCGGAGATAGCGTGGGTGCGGCCGCCCCAGGGCCCCGTGCCAATTAGGGGCCCCTCAAACGCCGCCGATCTTGCGTCACTTGACGAGAACGGGGCCCTCGCATGACACATCATCAGCTGAAAGAAGCTAATGACTGCATATGATCTCACGTTATGATAATCCAGCTCTTCTTATCAAACATATATACAATAGTGCCATGTCAGTTATATGATTGAGCTCACTTGGCCTGTTCAGCACTATCGCTGTCCATCAGCTGTTGCTGTCCGTGGTGCTGAAACATTGTCATTTGTTCGTCAGTACAAAATTGTCAAAAAATTATATATATTCAACATTCAACATATAGGCTTACTTGGCTCAACAACTGACACATTAACATGCATTCATCAGATATTTTACCTTTTGTTTTTACGGTTTTAATTTTAAAATGACTTGGTAGCAGAGGGCCCTGTGATGAAGCTCCGCCCCCACTGTACTGAGAGTCTAGCTCCACCCCCACACACACCGTATAAACTTCAGGCTTCGTGGGCTACGGCGAAAGCTCTGAGTGGAGCCTCCGCACAACCATGAGTCATGCTGTTATCTTCCATTCCAGTGATCTAAAAATGACTTGTGTAGTTGATGTGTTTAGACCCCAAACCCTCTCACACTCACACAGTCTGTGGGCTCTGAATATTGGATGAGCAGTGAAATATTGATAGTGATTCATTAAAATAAAATGATACGCAGTAAGACTGTTAACAATGCTCCTCCTGTGTTCTTCATTCAGGGAGATCTGGGTCACAATCGTAGACTTTTACAGTGCAACCGGCGCCACGAGGGGGCAAAAGGGGGCTTTGTCCCCTCAGTTGTATTTTCTGCCCACTTGTTTCAACATCATACATCCATAAAACGTACAAACACAACAACACAATTACTATGACTAGGTCTCCATGTCGTCTTTATCCCAGGGGGCTTTCAACTACTAACAATGTAATCCCATCTGTGGCGATATCTGAAACAGAGAGAGAGCGCTGCTGCTGTCCTCTCACTTCATTATATGTCAATGATTTCAACCCACCTTCTAAAAACAGCTGTGCTGAGCTCAGACCACCGAGTAGCCTAGCAACGCGTCTTTTGACAAGGCGGCTGCGTCATCAGAAGCTAGAGCGAGCTAGATTTTGAACATGAGTGAAGGAGAATCGGATCGGGGAGAGATCAATAACCCGTCATATCTTCATCTGATGACGAGGAGCGCCCAGCTCGCCTTTATCATCGCAGCGCGGCCGCCCTCAGACGCTGGCGGGACAGGTGCCTACAGTTACAGTCCAGCGACACACATCCTAGTTGGACATCACTCGTGTAACGTTAGCAGTTTCTAACGTTAGCTTAATGCACTAGCTAAACACTATTATTAATATTTTATTCTTTAGTGTCGGCTCAACCATTACGGGACGGAAATGTCTAACTGGGAACACGCGCTGAGAGACCCAATCACAGCCTGTATGGGTGTATGTATGTGTGTGTGTGTGTGTGTGTGTGTGTGTGTGTGTGTGTGTGTGTGTGTGTGTTCGATCTGTAATGAAAGAGTTTAACAGCTGGAAACCACCACAGGTGTAAGTGATGCATAGCGTAGATGCGTGCCTGATCGTGCGCCTGGCCATTCATACCGGACACGCATTTCTACGTGCCCGTCTCTGTCTCTCTCTCTCATAGAAAAAGACAGGATGAGTGGGTAAAACTGTGGTAATTGTAGCCTATACGTTGCTGTGTGTGTGTGTGTGTGTGTGTGTGTGTGTGTGTGTGTGTCTCTCTCTCTCTCTCCGTGTCCCTGATCGTGTGTCTCGCTGTGAGAAGTTAAGACAGCCACCATCACCATGAAAAAAGTAAAGTATCCGGCTGCCCTGTGGTCTTCCTGTATGTGATTACCTGCCTGGCTTAACACATTCGCTCGCGTCTCGCGCAAGAAATAGAGGAGACGCCGAAACTATCGCTGCAGCGCGCAGGCCGACGCGGACGCTACGCGGACGCTACGCGCCCGGTGTGGCCGGACAGATTGGATTACATGGGCGCTGAAATAAAAATAGCTGCGCTACGCGGCTATACGCGACGCTTACACGTGCGGTGTGTTCCAGCTGTAAAGATGATAAACTGACTTTTAAATACTTACTTTGTCAAGTCGTAGTTATTATTTGAAAAAATAGATGAAAATGGGCAACTTAACTGCTGACCCTGTTGGGAATGCGGGTAAATTAGTTATTTTAGCCTGCTTTATGAAGAAAAAAAATCACCCCCTTGCAATTTTTACTTGCGGCCTGGTCTATGGTCAGAATGAGTATGTTTACATGCACATAATATTTAGCTTTTTGCCCTTTTTTTGAAAAAGACAATATTCCAAATAAGCTCTGTACACGGCTAATGAAAGAGATTATTCCCCTTTGATTGCCGTTTACATGCAGGTTATACATATATCCATATTATTAAAAGCTGCGTGTTGTTGTACCTGTTTGGTGCGGCGGAGGGTGAGGCTGCTGGGGGCGCTGCCCTTCCCTGGGACCCGGAGCTGGTCCTGCGTCCGGTCAAAGAGCTCCGGCCTCAGGGTGGGGAAGGTTTCATAACTGGACACATGGAATCAGAACACACGTAAAGTTAAACACATAAAATACAGGGACGTGTTGCAGTTAGTCTGGCATTGCCAGCGCTATCTCCGCTGCGGACAGCGTCCCAGTTAAGCTTGATTAATGCTTCTGATGAGGCTCCACGCAGAGCTTTCGCCGTAGCCTCCGTAAGGCCCCCTGCACACGGCCTGCGTGGTGTGAGCGTGGCGGCTGCGTGGCGGCTGCGTGGCGGCTGCGTGGCATTTCTATCTAGAAATGTGTCTGACGCGGCGCTGCTGCTGCTAGCCTTGTCTGTACACATGCATGTTTCCCACTGATAATATGAAATAATAGCGTGTTCTTCAACTTTATTTTGAAAAAAAAATAGGCTACAGAATATTTTGTTCTGTCTTGACAGGTGCAATATTTGAAAATCGATAATTATTTAGTAGGGCTGTCAGCATTAACGCGTTAATCGTGATGCGATTAAGGGCCGAGCATAACGTGTTAATTTTTTTTAATCGCATTAATCGCATGCCGGCATTTATTAATTTATTTTGCATTTCACTTGGCTTTGCGTGGTGCCTAACAGGCTACTATTTTGACCCTTTGCAGCACCTTTACTTATCAAGCTGCCACTTCCTCCTAACACATCCTGCTGCTGCTGCTGCAGCATGATGGAGAAACACAGCAGCAATGACTCTGAATGGAGCTTTTTATTTTCCAAAACTTCCAGACGGCTCGTAGACAAGTCGAAAGCCATATGCACATTGTGTAAAGCCAAATCAAAATATCACCGAAGCACGTCAAGCTTGAGCTACCACCTACGGAGCTAAGCATAGTAGTACAGTTAATGTGATGCTACCCACTAGCATGCTACCCACTCAGGAAAAGCAGTATTTTGCAGAGTGCTACTTGCCGACCTGTGGATGAAACCAAATCCTAAAAAATGACTAAAGCTCTTGCGAAACGTGTGGCAACTAACTGCAGACCTGTCAGCATCGTAGAGGACTCGGGTCTTAAAGACGTACTACGGTTGGCATGTTCTGACCTGTCTCGTTGCCGTCGAGGGGGACAGCAGCCCCACACACAGCCTGTATGACACGGAGAAAGCAGCCACACTGGAACAGCTGCAAGGTGCTGCAAACACTGTCTCATTAACCGGTGATCACTGGACGTCAGTGAGGAATCAACATTTTTTAGGAGTTACTAAACACTATATTGACTCTGATAAGGATAGGGATTTTGAGTTTTTTAGTTAGGTACTTGGAGGAATTGTGCAATAATGACAGATTCACACATTTTTCTTTTGTTTACAGTAAATAAATAATTACAAATCTTAAAATCAAGTTCATGAAGTAACTTTCTTTGCATTCATTTGATTCCCAATCAAGATCTACTGGTAAGAATGGCTTTCCATTGTTAATATGGACTTAAAAACTGTTCTGAAATGCAAAAGAAATAGAATTTTAATCATGTGATAAAATATGCGATTAATCGCGATTAACTATAGAAATTCAGCGATTAATCGCAATTAAAAAAAAATTATCGTTTGACAGCCCTATTATTTAGTATTATTTTTTTAAATTACATTTATATCTGCATTTATGTCAAAACCTAGAGACTTTCAAACAACATGTCATTTATTAATATGTATTTGTGTCAAAATGACATATTAACATCTTTTAGTATTCTATTTTGCCTGGAAACGCTTCCAACACGCTTGTGTGTCGCGCGAAAAATAGACGTTGGTTCTATTCCTAGCATGCACGCGTTTTTCGCCTCAGCTCAAGCCGCGTTTGAGACGTGCGTGTCACGCAGGCAGTGTGCAAGCTCTAACCTGTTACCATGGGAGCGGAAATAAAAACGGACACGCCACGCAGCTGACACGCTCACGCCACGCAGGTTGTCGTTTCCCGAAGAGAACGGCAACACACAGAGAGCGGAAGGCGAGAGGGACATGGATGTCAGGCCATTATCCTGTAAATGGACTTCCGTTGATCCAGACTATGTGGCAGTTTAAAGACCTTTTTCATAATTGAATAATGTGTACCTGTAGACTGAGGGACACTCGGAGCCGTCAGCTTCCTGCGGTTCTTCAGGAGGCATGATGAAGACGGTGTGTTCGCCGCTGTGACTCTCATCCAGATCGATCAGCCTCACCTCCTCCGGCTTCTCCACGTCCACCTGGAGATAGACAACAGGAAATACACCCATTAAACTATGCATTTAATATGTTATTCATCATGTTTTCTTGGCTCAGGCCTGATTGAATGACCCCAAAAAAAGTTTGTTTGTAGTTTTTATTTCTTAAAAACATTCTTTTCTTTAAAGTGCTCATATTATGCTCATTTTCAGGTTGATAATTGTATTTAGAGGTTATATCAGAATAGGTTTACATGGTTTAATTTTCAAAAAACACCATATTTTTGTTGTACTGCACATTGCTGCAGCTCCTCTTTTCACCCTGTGTTCAGGTCTCTGTTTTAGCTACAGAGTGAGACATCTCACTGCTGTAACATCTTTGTTGGGAGTCACACATGCTCAGTAGCTAGGTAAGGACTACTAGCCAGTCAGAAGCAGAGTATGAGGGCATGCCCTGACAGTACCTAGGTAAGGACTACTAGCCAGTCAGAAGCAGAGTATGAGGGCCCTGACAGTACCTAGGTACGGACTACTAGCCAGTCAGAAGCAGAGTATGAGGGCGTGCCATGCTAGCAGCTAGGTGAGCATTATAACGTGTGTTCCAAAGTGACCACGTTTGTCTCTGAAGTAAAGGCTGGACTACAATAGAGCTGTTTGGAGCAGTTTGTGAACAGTGTTTTCTGTTGGAGATGGTAAGTCCCTTTGGGGTGGACTTTGGGCTTTTTCATTTTGTAAACCTATAACATGCACAAAAAAAGATATACATTATATAACACAATAAAGTAAAAGGAAGAAGTCAAAAAGCACAATATGAGCACTTTAAACAATCTTCTCTTGTGAAAGCCCTTCGTGACCGTCTGTAAAAGGTGCTAAATTAAAAAATTAACATTATTACAAGAAATGTATTATCATTACTCTGACCTTTTGGACGCACTCGTCAAAGAACTCGAGGCAGGCGTGCCGGTCGCTGACAAAGGAGCACTCCTCGATGAACTGAGTGAACATCTGCATCCTGATCAGCTGACTGTAAATCTTCTGCTGCGTTCGATCCCGAGACTTCAGGAACCCTGCAGGGAGACGCCGACTAACCCATCAACGTCACACCTGATACATAATACTCATCCTGTGTGACTGAGGCTAAATTTACATCGCTATGTTTTGACTTTTAAGCAGAGTTTTAAAACTCTGTGGACATACGTGTCTTTATCTCCAGTAGAAGATATAATCTCTGTCTAAACTATCACGCCCAAACCAAAATATCTCATATACACCCGCTGCTGGTAGTTGTCATGGTAATGTTAGTAGCTTAGTCTCAGAGAGTGAGACGTCGTGAACGATAAGACCCAATCAGGAGGAGAAACGTTGTCGCCAAAGGTCTCCGTTTGGGGCCGTTGAGACTGCAACACAACCCCGCAGATTCCAAACCAAAACGAGTCAGAAGTGTTTCCTAATAGGGGCTTTCCGACCGGAGGGATTTTTGCAGAACATTTTTTTCCATCATGTTCCGACAGGAAAAATGTGGGGATTTTTAATTTCCTCTGGCCTCAGTAGCGTACTTTTTTAGCTCCTACTTCAGAGCAGGGTCTTTTCCCTTTTCCCTTTTCCTAGGTGTACTTGATTGGTGGAACTTATAAGTCTGCCACTGCCAACTCGGAACTTGCAAACAGAGCAACAACCAACAACGGGACATTTTTAACAATTTTCACCATCTTATTCATCATTAAATTCACTTCTGACAACGTTTTAAGCGAGAAATTAACTGTTTAGTTCGAACATAGGCAGTCTTGTGAAAATTTATGCCAAATTGTCAATTTGCTTCAAAGTTTTCGGAGCTCCATGAAGTGAAGCGACAGCCAGCAAGCACCTGCCCCGGCCGCTAGCTCGTCGCTCGGCCATGACTGGCTCAGAGACCTCGCTGTGAGCTGGAGGTCTCTCAGACCGCTCTCGTAAATTAGAGGCTTTTATTTCGCCGTTGACGGATCGTTTCTTTAAATATCACAACACATGTCCATCATAAGATTAACGGGAACCTGTGGTTAACTGTCTTGTCGGAGTTAAACTCCACAAGCGTGCCCTGCGGGCTTGACAACCTCGCTGACTGGGCAGTCACACACACACACACACACACACACACACACACACACACACACACACACACATACACACAGTCGCACACACACGTCCACAGTGCAGCAGGCAGAGGCGGGGGAGAGAGAGATACCCTTTTCTCTTCGGGAGACTTGTTTAAATTATGACAAATATGCTATATACATTAGATTTAGTATTTAGTTCATACTTTTTTTGATGTATTGGTTTTCTGATTTTAACGCTATAAAGACCGTTGCCGTGCTTGCATCACTCCCTTACCCCTCCTACCAGTCCCTATGGCCACTTGGCCAGTGGGAATGCAAACGGAAAAAAAGATTTTGGGGGAGAGTAGTTCTTAGAACTGCTTAGAAGTGGACTTTTCCTCTAAAAAGTACAAGTACTATCCTGTCGGAAAGCTCCTAATGTCTCCGGTTTAGGGGCTCGGAAACGCCAGAGCAGGGGGAATGAGAGGGGGAAACACCAGAGCAGGGGGAATGAGAGGGGGGAACACCAGAGCAGGGGGAATGAGTTGGGGAAAAGCCAGAGCAGGGGGAATGAGAGGGGGAAACGCCAGAGCAGGGGGAATGAGAGGGGGAAACGCCAGAGCAGGGGGAATGAGTTGGGGAAAAGCCAGAGCAGGGGGAATGAGAGGGGGAAACGTCTCACACACACACACACACACACACACACACACACACACACACACACAGACACACACACATACACACACACAGACTCACACACACACACACACAGACTCACACACACACACACACACACACACACACACCCTCCCTCCCTCCCACCCTCTACCGGTGCTCACCCTGCAGGTTGAACCGGGAGCTGCAGTCGGTGGCGGTGTTCGACGGCGCCTGGGTGATGGGCAGAAGGAAGGTTCGGTATCCGCGCAGCAGGTAGCTCATGAAGCGAAGGAAGGCCTCCTGGATCTCCAGCTCCAGCTGCTTCTGGCTCCGGTAGATCTGATCGCAGTCCGTCCACAGGAACTCCAGCATCGCCTCCTCCTGGACGGGGGTGCAAACTGCAGCGACAGGGAGGAAAACACAGCAGAGTTAATACGATTTTAATTATCTAATGATGTCAAAAAACATTCTCTGCTAAAAGGAAGTCAGTCTATATAAGATATTTAACATATATTTAAAGGTGCTCTAAGGAATGTCACGCGTTTCTTTTTTTTTTGGCTACAACATTTTTTGTCACATACAGCAAACATCTCCTCACTATCTGTTAGCTGCCTGTCCCCTGAACACACTGTAAAAAACATCTCCTCACTATCTGCTAGCTGCCTGTCCCATGAACACACTGTAAAAAAACGTGGTCTCTGTAGACAGCCCAGGCTCCACAAACGGCAACAAAAACATACTGCGCCAACCTGCACCACCAAACATAACAAACAGCGTTCCAGCCAATAACCGACAAGAAGGATTTGGGGGGTGGGTGTTGTGGGGTTAGAGCGTGGAAGGGAGGGAGAGGGGACGGGATGAGGAGGAGGGAAGGGCGAGCTAGCCTCCGTTTTGTTTGACAATACTTTGAACGTCAACAACAAGTGACATCACCCAACATCTCTTAGAGCACCTTTAACATTAATTTTAACATGCAAGGACACAGAAAATTATAAAGGAAATAAGTAAGACAAAGGCTCGTCTTTCATTGCCATCAGCGTTCTGGCTTCACTGTACTGTACATCTTTTAACAAAAAACAACCCTCTGACTTGTTTGTATTTCTGTAAAACCAAATCACAAAAAAAACAAGACGTTTTTGCCGCTTTCTCGCGTTTCTTTCCTGATGTTTTAGGCGACAACGTCGAAAAACGTCGGGTAAGGATGGCCGCTGGTCGCCTCCCTGTTCCAGCCACGTCCAGCTGGGAGGAGGCCTCGGGAAAACCTTTACATCGCTACGTTTTAGTTTTTAAGCTTTAAGTTTTGAGCCAAAAGCAGATCTGCGTGCACACAAATGTTTTTATCTCCAGTAGAAGAACTAATCTCTGTCTAAACTAACACACCCAAACCACAATATCTCATCAACATCCTGGTATACTGGGCATAAACAGGAGGCAGCGTGGAGACTCCGCCCCCTGCAGGTAGTTGCCATGGTAACATTAGTAGCTTTAGTCTCAGAGAACGAGACGTCGTGACCGATAAGACCCAATCAGGAGGAGAAACGTTGGCGTCAGTGTCGGTGTTGCCAAAGGTCTCCGTTCGGGGCTGTTGAGACTGCAACACAACCCAGCAGATTACCAACCAACACGAGTCAGAAGAGTTTCCAAATGTCTCCGGTTTAGGGGCTCGGAAACACCAGAGCAGGGGGAATGAGAGGGGGAAACACCAGAGCAGGGGGAATGAGAGGGGGACACGCCAGAGCAGGGGGAATGAGAGGGGGACACGCCAGAGCAGGCGGAATGAGAGGGGGAAACGCCAGAGCAGGGGGAATGAGAGGGGGAAACGCCAGAGCAGGGGGAATGAGATGGGGACATGCCAGAGCAGGGGGAATGAGAGGGGGAAACACCAGAGCAGGGGGAATGAGATGGAGACACGCCAGAGCAGGGGGAATGAGAGGGGGACACGCCAGAGCAGGGGGAATGAGAGGGGGACACGCCAGAGCAGGGGGAATTAGAGGGGGACACGCCAGAGCAGGGGGAATGAGAGGGAGAAACACCAGAGCAGGGGGAATGAGAGGGGGAAACGTAGCAGAAGATCTTCATTTTTAAACCAAATCATAGCAATGTAAATGTAGTTTATATCTCCACACTGTCCTGGGATCGCCTCAGGATCCCCAAGTCATAGCTGGTTAATGTGGCTCGGGAAAGGGAAGTTTAGGGTCCTTTGCTGGAACTGCTGCCCCCGCGACCCGAGCCGGGATAAATAGTTGAAGATGGATGGATGGATAAAACATCCTGGGCCACCACTCACTCTTCTCCAGAGTCTTGTGGAGGTTGGTGAGGGTGTTGAACAGAGTCTTGCTGGGTTTCCTGGGTAATGATTGCCATGACAACGGCTTCTTGTTGTCCGACCTGAGACATGAGAGGAGGAGGAGGAGGAGGAGGAGGAGGAGGAGGAGAGAAGAGAGGAGTCAGACAGATGTAATAAGTAGGTTATTGGGGTTATGCATTATGTTAGTGGTGCAATACATGGGCTGTTGGATTGTTCAATATGTCATTGTGTACTGCATAGGTTATGTGGAAATGTGTCATTTGTGCAATATGTAGGCTATTTGGGTTGTGCAATATGTTAGTTGTGCAATTCATAGCAGATACGGGGACTCGAGTCTGAGACTCGGACTCGAGTCCCACTTAAGTCGCACAAACAGTGACTTCAGAAATGACTTGCGACTCGACCGAAAAGACTTCAGACTTGACTCGAGCTTTGAGACTCATCAACAACCTGTTTTCATGCAATTATTGCTTTTTAAATCTAAATTTATTCATGTATTTCTATTTTCTTTTATTGCATATAAACATGTTAAAAGCATGTTAATATTTCACCAGGTCCGAGGGCTAGAGGGATGTGTTAAGTAGCAGAAGATTAGACTATACGAAGTCCTAAATTGGAGACCCAATGTAAGTTCTGGATGTAACTGAATTAAGCTAGCTCCATTAAAGCATACGTGATATTTTTCCCGTCACAAGTTCACATCCACTCTTGGCTGCAGTGCCCACATTTTATTTCAGAAAAAAAAACATGATAGAAACGTTTAGTACTGCTTTAGCCATTTCCCCCACAGAACACAGTTTTATGCAGATTTTATTAGTGGCAAGCAAACTAATTTCCCATACCAAAATGTTCAAAAATAGTTATGAAATTGAAACAGAGTTCTTAATTTGTGTTTCTTCAGATTGCATTGCAGTAGATCCCATAAAGTTATCCTACAACTGACAACTCACAACTGAGTTACTGTGCTTACCATAGACGTACCTGTCTAATGTATATGAGAGTATTACTATATAGGTACCTGTCTAATGTATATGAGAGTATTACCATAGACGTACCTGTCTAATTTATATGAGAGTATTACTATATAGGTACCTGTCTAATGTATATGAGAGTATTACTATATAGGTACCTGTCTAATGTATATGAGAGTATTATCATAGACGTACCTGTCTAATGTATATGAGAGCATGTTTTGTGTTGCATGAGAGTATGTGTTGAGAGATGCTTATTTTCTGTATTTTCTGTTGTCTTTGTAAAGTTGCGGAACGGACAGAGTCCAAAACAAAATTTCCCTTCTAAAGTATATCTTATCTTATCTTATTATATCTAAATGGATTGATGGTTTTCAAGGTGATATTTACTTGTTAGAGATGGATATCATATTAGTTTTAAAAGTTGCTTAAGTCAACAATTCTTCACCTTTTCTGTGATTAGAATTTTTTGGGGCGGCCTGAAATCATGGTTTAACTGGAGTCGTCCTTCATCCTCCCTCCCTACTGTATAAAAACTACTTTACTGCTAACGTTAGAGTGCAGAGCATCCATAGGCAGAGTCTAGTCAGTCATAGGCAGTTCTGGCGAACGCCAGAAGGGCCGATGCACTCTTGGGCAGATTTGGGCCGCTGGAAAAAAGAAAAAAAATGCGGCAACACTGGTGTTTCACACTAGTTTGACAAAATATGCAAGACTGTAGGGCTGCAGCCTGAAACCTCCTGTCTTGTGCCTCGGGCTTCTACTTTTCAAAATAAAAGCTCGCGTCTGATCCGCTATGTCTTCATACTTTGGTGTTTTGAGTGTTTAAGTATGTTATAATATGTTTTAAATGTGAAAGCATTTTCATTATATTCTAAGATGGTGCCATGGCAGTTTATTTGAAGGCTTTATGAATTGCTCCAGTGTGTTTACTATTTCATTGTGAAAGCCTGTAAGTGCTGCTCGTGCCATAATCCACGTGAGCCTGGTTTTTGCAAATAATGTACCCGTCTGAAATTGGGCCGGTAAGGGCCGGACTGGCCAGGGCTGCATTTTTATCCCAGTCCGCCTCTGAGAGCATCTGTTCCTGTCAGGGTGGGTAGGTGAATGGCGGACCCAAATAGCAGAGATGGAAGCAGAGGATAGTTAGATGATTTAATCAAACATAAAATCATACTAAACCAAAGGAGTCCAGGAAAAGGCAGGCAAAAGGGTATCCAAAATAAAGTCCAAGATAAACGTAGAAACACGAAGACTAACAGGGAAGACTACCACTCAGGAAAACTACTGGAGACGAAACACACAAACCCAAACACATACAATGATCCGACAACAGACAAGGGAAAGACAGAGACTAAATACAAGAGGTAACAAGGACTAACAAGGGACAGGTGATACAACAGGTGGAACACATCAGGGCGGGGCAGAACAATCAGACAGGCGGGAAAACAGAAAACAGGAAGTAATCTGGACAAGACAAGTGAGAACAAACAGATTACAAAATAAAAACAGGAAACAAAGCAAAACAGAGAAACAAGACTACACAATAAAACAGAACAAATACCAAAACCCTGACAGTTCCTTTCCTTTATCCCGTGTGGCAGCCATGTCTGAAACTCATGGAGCAGGCGCACCAGAGACCTGCTTCCTCTTTGCGATTCGCTAACTTGAATGTGGATTAAATTATTTAATCACGCTGCTCTTCTACACTTTCCAAATGTTATCTGACCGAATGGACCATCTCATGTCAAGTCCTTTCAATTTCTGGCTCCATGTCGACGGAATTTCATGCTGTCTCCTTTATGTCATATTACATATTATAGCTAAAAAAAACCTAAAAGTGAAATGAGTTACGTTTATTTTAACTTTAATTTGATTCATTTTTTTAGTTTTAGTTTAGTTTTAATTTCTCTTTGAAGGTTTTAGTTTTCAGTTGCAGTTTGCTAAAAGTATTTTCCCCCGCTGCTTATTTTCCTTTTCTATAATAACCCTGGGAACCACGGACTCACTGGAAGATGGTGTTGGTGTCCAGGTCGACGCACACCACATCAGTGGGGAGGTCGTTCAGGTTGAGGCAACTGGAGTGGACGCCCACGATGAAGGGCATCGGCGCCAGCAGAACGTCGGCCATCTGCGGCGGACACAGAGGGATGTAGGGACAGCTCCAGCGCAGAGGGAAAATCATCTGGAGACACAGACAAAGAGATTATTATACTGACCTTACAGTTTTTTACAATCACTTTGGCAGTAATTTCAGAACCTTGACGTCATTTTTTTTCTCTAGACACAAAACTCACAACCAATGATCAAAATGCACATTTTTCAAAACTCTAACACTTTTTTCAATTGCCTGGATACAGTACACATACACCTAAGATCATTTGTTCATTTAACAAAGATCACCTGTTCAATATGACACAACTTAACATCAAAGTCCTACTATTTCAAAAAGCAATTCACACATTACATTCAGATGATTGTCTATTCATTTCATTACAATCATCTAACTATCAATCGATAGAACTACTCAAAATGATAAGTAACTGGTACATTACTATTAATGCATAGCTGTATGGAAACACACAAACAATATTCCATGTTTAGATCATGAAAGTTTCAAGATAATGAAATTCATTGTCACCAATTAGCGTGGAGCATGAACAAATTAGAACATGAACAACATTATGTATGGATGTAATATTTCATCATCCTTCTTTACTGTAATGTATTACTGTTTACCAGACACTGTTTCTATGGCCCCATGTACCACCTTTACTGTAATGTACTACTGTTTATCAGACACTGTTTCTATGCTCCCATGTACCACCTTTACTGTAATGTACTACTGTTTACCAGACACTGTTTCTATGGTCCCATGTAGTACCTTTACTGTAATGTATTACTGTTT
>NC_050182.1:18431010-18531010 GCF_008315115.2 Sander lucioperca | reverse complement strand
TGCATGAAGCTGGAGATGTGTCTGCAGAGAGAGAAAACATCAGGGGGAAACACAGTCAGTCAGTCACGGTTTTTCCTGCCATTATAAAAGGTTTAGGTGCAGCACCTGAGCCCTAAAGGCCCAAACCATTGACTGTAAATATTAATGGACAGCATATGTATGACGTCTCCCATTGGTTTGTGGAGATCTGCTATGAGTCGTCGAGTTTGCCGTTACGGGCGCAGCCATCCTGGTTGTGGATGTGAGGATTTTAGACAAGAGGGAGGAGTGAGGGAGGAGCCATACTAGACTGTTGGGTGCTATCTGACTGTGATGCTAGCTGAGAGTTGGCAACGCTGCTTACACTCTACGTTATGTTACACACTTTCACTCCCAATCTGGATGCAACTACTGCTGAAAGCTAGCCTACAGAATTCGAGGTAAGATTTAGCTTAGCTAGGTTTTAAATATATCTTCAATCACATCATAGCCATGCCCTAAAACACCCCCTGCTTTATCGCCGATTTTAAAATCAACGAGACCATAATTCAATAAATGAACATCATTCTGTGTTGCAGAAGACTTAAAGGATCGGACAATGGCGTTTGTCCGGCATCTGTTGGCAGAACGCGGCGTTGCCTGCCCCAAAGTCCAAGTCACCGCCACGAGGAACATAGAAAGGTGCGTTTCGACCCGTTGGATCCACACAAACGTGGATCCATTAGCGCCTGCACTAAGCTAACCAACTGATAACGCTACCTCGACCAACGTTATAACAAGGGGAAAAAAGCTTATGGGGGGTGTTTGGCTCGAGGTCAAGGTGCAAAGCAGCCTAGGATGAAATTACTCCGAACCATCACTTTAATATCTGTTAATTTATCGCAAGTAATATCGCTATCGCGTTATTCTACAACGTTATCGCATATCGCATCTTTTCCTCATATCGTGCAGCCCTACTGATAAATAACACATCAATAAAACGGCAGCAGATCTGATTTGGTCTGTAAAAGAAAAATGGGAGCACTGACTTTTCGAGCGGCAGGACGTGGGGTCCGGAGATGGAGTATCTGTAGATGAAGGTGAGGAACTTCTGGAAGACGGTGAAGAAGGGCCAGTGGGAGAGGACACAGATGCTCTTCTTCACCTGCAGGCTGCGGTTGGTGATGGGCCGCCGGTCCACCACGCTGAGCAGCCCAAGCCGCACACTCTGCCGCTCCGACAGCAGATCCCTGGAGAAGGACTCGTAGAACTGGATGGCTGCTCCGTAAACCTGCGGGCGGGCAACAGGTTCTCACACTCATCTCGTAAAATACGGACGCTTGGTCAGGTGCCTTTGTCGTTCTTATTGACGCTAAAAGTCTCCTTTAGCGCTATAAGTAAACGCGCTTGGTCGGGACTATTGCCGTCCCTTTAGCGCTATAAGTAAACGCGCTTGGTCGGGACTATTGCCGTCCCTTTTGACGCAGTTATGTTAAGGAAAAGGTCGTGGGTGGGCTTACGGTTCCGTTACACGCGGGAAGAACGGGATGGTTGGGTTTAGGAAAGGGTCGTGGGTGGGCGTACGGTTCCGTGACACGCGGGAAGAACGGGATGGTTGGGTTTAGGAAAGGGTCGTGGGTGGGCGTACGGTTCTGTGACACGTGGGAGGAAAATAAAAAGCTCTCCTGGGTGAAAGTCCTGTGTTTGTTTGACCCATCCACCACCCCAACCAACTTCCATACGCGGAAATTCGCCCTTACATACTACTCGCTAAATCCTATCTAACTGCTGCTCTCCCCGGTGCTTTACACAAACACGCTGAAAGATGCCTTTTTCGTCACATCAGACGCTGACAGCTACTGTCCAAACGTCCTTATTTTACGAGTTCGGAATGAGAACGGGTTGGGGGGGGAGTAGAGGCATTTACAGACAGACACAGACACGGCTCGAAATAGAATAGAAACAGAGACTTAACAGGTCTGTTAGAAAATTATGACTACTCTTTTCTGTTAAAGCGTAACTCTCGCCAAAATGCAAACTAGGGTCTTTTTGTGAATGTACCCGAGTCAAACCTTCGTTTAAAAGCATAATTAGGACGGAATCACCACTTTTTTAGATTTTTTTAGATTTACCGTATTTTCGTTTTTCGGTCAAAAGGCCTTTTGAATGGGAGAGCTAGGGGCACTTTTATGCTAGCCTCAAAATAGCTATTTTTAAAACAATAAGAAGGCTAGACACAACATTAAACTTTGCTCGAAGTATCACCAGGGGCTCTACACATGAACTCCAGCATTGACAACATTGTTTGTGTACCCAGAGTTTACTAAAAAGAAAGGTTTTGAACAACTCACCGTAGCTCTTGTTGTTTCCAGCTGCTACCACCTCAGCAGTCAAAACGAGTCGATATCCGAATGCGAATGAACAGACTCCATATGAGGCTCCTTTTTCAACTACGAGGTCAATATTGTTTTTCCAACAACGACAAAACAACAAATAATCCGTGCATTTATATGGAACTAAGCTTTAGGAGCTTTCCATCTTTACTCTCCTCCCTGTTATGTTGCATTTGGAAATCAATCGTTTTTGACTGATAAAATGGCTGCGGCCGAAACAGCAAGAGCTACGGTGAGTTGTTCAAAACCTTTCTTTTCAGTAAACTCTGGGTACACAAACAATGTTGTCAATGCTTTAGTTAAGGTGTAGAGCCCATGGTCATACTTGGAGCAAAGTTTCATGTTGTGTCAAGCCTTCTTAAATAGCTATTTTGAGGCTAGCATCAAAGTGCCCCTAGCACTCCCATTCAAAAGGCCATTTGACTGAAAAACGAAAATACGGTAAATCTTAAAAGTGGCGATTCCGTCCTAAATATGCTTTTAAATGAAAGTTTGACTCGGGTACATTCACAAAAAGACCCTAGGTTGCATTTTGGCGAGAGTTACGCTTTAATAGTAAACTGTTTGCGCTCTCACGAGAGAAGCCTTGAGAGCCACTGACTGAACTTGTGAAAAGCACAGAATGCTTCCGAGGGCAGAGCAGGCGAGGAAATGCCCTGTCTGACCAGAGATTAGAGGACAACATCGCCTGTGTATTATGACTTCATCTTACTCATAAAAAAGTTGCTGTTGAAGGCTATCGTTTAGTCATTTTCTGTACTTTGCTGTGAGTGCTGTAAACTGGCTCCTTGCATGCGCAAGTAAAAATGAACTTTGAGAAGAACTTCAGTGATTCTGTCTATTCTTTGATACATAATTATCTTAACAAGGTCCAAAAGGATCCAGCTTCTAAAGAGGTACCTCTAATTTGTACTGATATACTTCACACTACTGATTTCAAGACACCTTTCAGTCCTTTCTAACATTTCATTTAATCAGTCTAACAGCCTGAAATGTTAGAGAGATGCAAAATTTTAATCAAAGAATTCAAAGTGTGTGTGTGTGTGTGTGTGTGTGTGTGTGTTGGAGCTGCAAAGATTAGTAGATTAGTTGTCAACTATTAATTTAATTGCCAATTATTTTGATAATCGATTAATCAGTTTGAGTCATTTGTTTACGGAAAAAACTCCTGGCTCCTACGTACTTCAGCACAATTTTCATTTCACTTCAGTACTCTGTCTGGGTTCGCGGTATAGTCTTGGTTTTTCTCGACCCAAGTTTTTGGCGGTCCAATCAGCAAACAGAGGGAGTGGCTGAGAACGATGACGTTGAGGACGTGCGCTAGAAAGATGCGAGCGAAGCCATTCGGTCCGTTGTGGCAACGTTGCCGAATATCCAGAAGTTAAAGCCTGAACAAGAACAATCTTTGCTGAGTTTTGTTGGTGGCCATGATGTTAAGGCCCTCCTCCCCACGGGGTTCGGGAACAGTTTGATTTTCCAGCTCGCTCCGTTAGTGGAAGGAGTTGGCTAAGGCTATCGCTAGCGATGCTAATGCTAATAGCCTTGACGGTCTCCCCTCTTGTTGCATATGCGCATGACATACGTCATGACCAAACGTTAGCGATTGGTTATGGCAGATCCAGAGTGGCTCTGGGCAGATCCAATAGTTTGAAACTTCAACAGAGTACCCGCCTTCAAGGAGGTTAACACAGACTCTCTGGACCAATGAAATGTACCAGAGTCTGGTAGGACCAGGCTAATGGACCAGAGTCTGGTAGGACCAGGCTAATGGACCAGAGTCTGGTAGGACCAGGCTAGTGTACCAGTCTGGTAGGACCAGGCTGATGTACCAGAGTCTGGTAGGACCAGGTTAATGGACCAGAGTCTGGTAGGACCAGGCTAATGTACCAGAGTCTGGTAGGACCAGGCTAGTGTACGAGAGTCTGGTAGGACCAGGCTAATGGACCAGAGTCTGGTAGGACCAGGCTATTATTTTCTGACATTTCCAGAAAATAATCCACACATTAATCAGCACTGAAACCCATCGTAAATTGCATAAGTGTGTGTGTGTGTGTGTGTGTGTGTGTGTGTGTGTGTGTGTGTGTGTGCATGCGTGCATGCGTGCATGCGTGCGTCTTCTCGGACCTTGTCCCCGGAGGCGGAGGTGAGGACGAAGGTGGAGAAGACGGGCAGCTGGTACTTGGTGTTGAGAGGCCAGCTCTCCACGGTGACGCCCATCGGCAGACAGAAGACCGGCACGCTCTCCGGCAGAGGAAACGCCTCCAGGTCCTCTTCCGGGTACCGGCTGATCAGACCTGCAGCACGCAGCAGTTAGCATCTTCACACTTTGAATTTTAAAACAGGGTTTCCCACAGTGTATTGCATGCCAAAACAACAGATATGTACATTATAAAGGCTGCCGTGTGGCGACATTCACTATAATGTCAGTTTTTATAAGTTGCCGATCTGAATAAATGAGCTTTTAGGAAGACAAGACGTGAGGAATCAGCAGAGAGAATGGGGAGACACTAAGCTAACGCCCCCCCCAACCCCCTCCCCGCACAATTATGACAGACCCAGACTAACTTTGCCATGTTGTCCCATCTGTTGGAGCCCTGATAACACTAAAGTGTGAGGTGCCAAAGGGTGACAGATACTCACTGGCTTCGTAGACCAGGGCGTTGGCTTTGGCCACCGCTCTCTTATAGCACACATACATAGCGGGACCCCACTGCAGACAAACACAAACACACAGCTGTGATTCACTCATCTTTTAACAGAAAAGGCGGAAAATGTTAACACGTTAAAGTATATTTCATTAAAGCTAGGGCTGTCCTAAATAATCCGACCTTAGAGGAGCATATAGCAAACAAACACATTATAAAGGTAATACACAATAAAACAAAGTACTGCTGCAGTCAAGAACATTAATACAGAATAGATATTTTACAATTAAAAGATTTATATGTTGTTTATATGTTAGATTATGAGATTGTTTAGTTTACAAAACTAAGGCCGGCCACACACTGGCTGCGTGGCGTGAGCGTGGCGTTTCTGTTGTGTGTCAGCTGAGTGGATTTTTCTATGTCTTTACACACCAGAAACGTCTGATACACGCTCACTCCACGCAGGCAGTGCGTAGCCGGCCAAGGGCCCTATCTTGTAGAGGTGTGAATCTTCAATGGTCTCGCGATTCGATTACGATTATCATGTCAGCGATTCGATTCGATATCTCGATGCATCACGATGCAATTCATAGCTTTTCAAGCTTCAAAAACAAAACATTCTGCAGTGCTGTAATACTAAATTAATTGGATACATAAAACTACAGCACTGAGCACGTCACTTCCTGAATGTGCAAAACATACCAGAATATGTAAACAGGTTGTTAGGCCTACATTAAATTGTAAACAGAAATAATCGATTATGGCCCAGCCGATTATCGATGCAGCATCGTCCACATCCATGATTCGATGCATCGATTATTTGATTAATTTTAACGCCTCTACTATCTTGCACCGGGCGCAGCGCAAAGCCTATTCTAAAGACTGACATGACTACAGATAATTGTCTTTTCCACAACAACAGACACAAACACTTCCCAGAAGCCCCGGTGCTCACCATGCCGGTGTTGAGGTTCTTGTCGACGCGGCAGAAGGTGTGCGGGGCGACCTCCCCTTTTCTGGGCAGCAGCAGGGCGATGTCGGTGACGCCCAGCGTGTGGAGGCCCTGCGAGTCCAGAGCCTGCCGGTACGTCAGGAACACGCGGTGGGCCATCGGGGCGAAGCTGGAGCTCAAGTTGGCCGAGCGTCTGTAGGGCGTCGTCTCGATGACAACCCAGCTCGGCTTCAGCTGCTCCTTCCCCTCATACAGAACCCTGCAGGGACAGTTTGACTCAAGTTAAACTGCGCTTTAAGTGTTCAAGTTCTGCTGTGATTGAAAACCTTTATGCTATTCGTTTTACATCAGTGTTTCTCAAATACGATATGTGTCCCCCTAGTGGTAATTTGGAGGACTGCAGGGGGTACGTGTCCCCCTAGGGGTACTTTGGAGGACTACAGGGGGTACGTGACATTTTTTGCAAAATGTTTTTCAGTTACAAGGCTGTAATTCATAGACTGTATATAGAATGGACCAACAGATCCCGTGTCTCTGGACCGAGACCAGTGAAGGATATTAGAAGCACTTTTCCGGTGAGCGCCGAGCGTTACTGAGCAGCCTCCAACTGAGAGAGATGACGTAAATGTGACGTGAGCAACCTGTCTGAAAGTTGTAAGTCTTCTGGTAGCTGTGCCAAGAGAAATCTCAATCATTCCCAATCTAGCAGAAACGGAGAGCATAGGTATATGTAAGGAGATGCAGGCACAGGCTAGCCAGGCTACTACGTGACAGTAAGTCGCGTGGTTAAGACACAATCGTGAGCCTATTTTTATAAAAACGTCTGCTACGGAGCCATAACGTGAGATACAAGGTAATGGAGTAGGGTGACCAGACGTCCCGGTTTCCGGGGACAGTCCCCAGTTTCGGTGACCTGTCCCCGGCTGGAGATGTCCCCGGAAATGTCCCCTGTTTTCACTGTGACTGACAGACCCGAAATTGGAATGAAATAATCGTGCACCCTACACGCACAGGCTCAAGACAGCCAGAGCAAGCCTCAGAGCTCAGAGATGTTCTAGAATGCCCATTTTACGATGCTAAAATTACTGTTTATTTACATGGAGTCTGGTGGGTTTAGCGAACGCAATTTCGCCGACTTTTTATATTTAAAAAAGGATCTTACTCTTTAACAAAAAGATCGACCTCCTTAGAAATCCTTTAAATAATGTTGTCAGACACTTAGAATATTTATCTGAGTCTGTCAGTGGCAAAACAAGCACTTTTTTGAACGTAAATACAAGCGGCACAATTGACGTCCTATTAACTTACATTGTAGCTTGTTTCGCCTTTGCTGACTGCAGTGATCTTGTTTAATACTGGACCAATGTCAAAGGAAAATATTTCCTCAATAGTTTTAATTGTATCTGATACTCAATGAGCTGTTGCAGAAACAAGCCCAGCCTGAAGCAATAAAGCAAAAGCTGTCAGATAAATGTAGTTCAGTAAACATTACAACATTTCCCTCTGAGGTGTAGTGGAGTACAAGTATGAAGTAGCAGCACCTGCCTTCTGTCCCCAGAGTCAGAACCAAACGGGGAAGCAGCGTTCAGTTTTTATGCTCCACATATCTGGAACAAACTCCCAGAAAACTACAGGTCTGCTGTAACTCTCAGTTCTTTTAAATCAAGGCTGAAGACTTTTCTTATTGATGTTGCCTTTCTTTAAATAATTGTTCATTTCTTAATCTCTTAGACCTATACTGTAACTGATTGCATTGTGTGGGTTTTAATAAAGAAACAACCTTTTACGAATAGAAAAGGGATTTACGGTTGAAATAAGACCACTAAAACACTAAAAGTGTGAATTTCAACAAAAAGCATTTTTGTGAAGGTTTTTCCAAGAAAGAAACTAAGACTCATCGTGACGACTATATTTTAAAATAAAAGTACTTTTTCCACGCCAAGATGGTGGATTGTTCATTTCTTAATTTCTTATACTGCACCGTAACTTTTATTTTTGTATTCTGTTTTTCATTTTGCGACATTATTGTCATCATTATTCCAGATTGCTGACTCATAGTGACCACTATATTTTAAAATAAAAGTACTTTTTCCATGCCAAGATGGGTGGCAAGCAGAGTAAACCACACGTCCCAGAGAGACCAATAGTGGATATGATGACAATGGGCCAGAATGTCTTCAATTGTTCATTTATAAGTCCTCTGGGAGGCCAGGTTTGGAACCTGTGTTGCAACAGAAAAAGGGTTAAAGTATAAGTCCTCTTGGAGGCCCGAGTTGGACTCGGTTAACTTGTTAAGTCCTTAGTAAGGCCCAATTTGGAACTGGTAAAGTCCTTTGGAAGGCCCGGTTTGGAACCTGAGTTGCAACAGAAAACATAAGTTCGCTGGGAGGCCCGAGTTGGACTCTTATACGGCACTGTTAATTCTCGTCTTTTATCTGTTTTTAATTATTTTTTTAATCGTTTTTAACTGCTCTTTAATGTTTTATGTGAAGCACTTTGAATTGCCCTGTTGCTGAAATGTGCTATACAAACAAAGCTGCCTTGCCCTGCCTTGCCTTGCCCTGCCCTGCCTTGCCCTGCCTTGCCCTGTCTTGCCCTGCCTTGCCTTGCCTTGCCTTGCCTCGCCTTGCCTTGCCTTGCCTTGCCTTGCCTTGCCTTGCCTTGGCCTGTCTTGCCCTGCCTTGCTTTGCCTTGCCTTGCGTTACCTTGCCTTGCCCTGCCTTTCCCTGCCTTGCCTTGCTCTGCCTTGCCTTGCCCTGCCCTGCCTTGCCTTGCCTTGCCTTGCCTTGCCTTGCCTTGCCTTGCCTTGCCCTTCCCTGCTTTGCCCTGCCTTGCCTTGCCCTGCTTTGCCCTGCCTTGCCTTGCCCTGCCCTGCCTTGCCCTGCCTTGCCTTGCCCTGCCTTGCCCTGCCTTGCCTTGCCTTGCCTTGCCCTGTCTTGCCCTGCCTTGCCTTGCCCTGCCCTGCCTTGCCTTGCCTTGCCTTGCCTTGCCTTGCCTTGCCCTTCCCTGCTTTGCCCTGCCTTGCCTTGCCCTGCTTTGCCCTGCCTTGCCTTGCCCTGCCCTGCCTTGCCCTGCCTTGCCTTGCCCTGCCCTGCCTTGCCCTGCCTTGCCTTGCCGTGCCTTGCCTTGCCTTGCCTTGCCCTGTCTTGCCTTGCCTTGCCTTGCCTTGCCTTGCCTTGCCCTGCTTTGCCCTGCCTTGCCTTGCCCTGCCCTGCCCTGCCTTGCCCTGTCTTGCCTTGCCTTGCCTTGCCTTGCCTTGCCTTGCCTTGCCCTGCCCTGCCCTGCCTTGCCCTGCCTTGCCTTGCCTTGCCTTGCCTTGCCCTGCCTTGCCTTGCCTTGCCTTGCCCTGCCCTGCCCTGCCTTGCCCTGCCTTGCCTTGCCTTGCCTTGCCTTGCCCTGCCTTGCCTTGCCTTGCCCTGCCCTGCCCTGCCCTGCCTTGCACTGCCTTGCCCTGTCTTGCCTTGCCCTGCCTTTCCTTGCCTTGCCTTGCCTTGCCCTGCCTTGCCTTGCCCTGCCTTGCCCTGCTGGAGCTGCTGTCTTCGCAACCCGACCCCGGACAAACGGATGAAAATGGATGGATGGTGTATGACACACTGAATCTAAAAATATGTGTATCATCATAACTGTGTGTTTAGATTTGACTGAGTTATGACTCTGAAAAGAGGGAGATTATTTGCTGTAATCTGAATTTAAAGTACCTTAATATCCTCCATGAGCTGTGTGTCAGAGCAACTGCTGCAACTGTTAACCACGTTGATTATCGGGACAAATCAGCAGCCAAACTACAATGACTAACTTCAAGTTATTTTTTAGAACGTCATGTACCAGTTTTGAAAAAGCCTCTGTTCTATTGAAACGACGGGATGATCTCGTACAATCAGCCTCACAAAATCAGACTTGAGCTCAATTTTTGAGATGAGATTTAAGTCTGTAAAACATTCAGACTCACAGGTTCTGGACCTGCTCACCCTCTGTCAGCTGCAAGAGAAAAATATGTAATCTGCTGTTTAATAAAAGAGGATCTGCCTCATTATCCTCCATCACGGGCGTGATGCAGAGTTGAATGTGAAAGACAATAGAGAAGAGTCTGTGTGACGGGGATGGGAACACGTCTGCCCACCGCTATGTCACATAACCCTCTGTGTTATATAAGCTTTAACATGCATCACGTGAACTGAACGCACTGGACATGATGTCTGTATCATTGTGGTGCTGATGGTTTCTGTTCATTTCATATGAAAACAGAATAATTTACAGTACAACATGCAGTCTGTGTTTATTATTACTTATTCAACAACCTTTTATTCCTTCAGACCAGTGGTTCTCAAGCGTTTTTCATTAATGTTCCCCTTTGAACAGTGTTTTTTAAGCCATGTACCCCCTAACCAGCGCGAATGATTTTTGGTAGAAAAAAAAAGTCTCTATAAAGAGGAAGAATACAGCGATGTCAGCGATAGATTTACTAAACAACAGCCTTGGACCTGGAAAACATTTAGATGATGATCAAAATAGTAACAAAAACTTAGTAGTAGGTAGAAAGAAGGAAGTAAGGCAAGAATAGGTCGAAAATAGTAACAAAAACTTCGGAAAAAAACACAGTAGAAAGAAGGAAGGCAACACTAGGGCGACAAAAGGGACAAAAAACTGATGGCCAAGCACACAGCTGATGGCCAAGCACACAGCTGATGCGAATTCTCTGCCCCCTCGTCAAAGCCAGGCGACAAAAGCACAAAGCAAGCCGATCCACTTTTCCATGTTGATAAGAGCATTAAAATGTTAAAAAAATAATGGGACAAAAAGAAATCTAGGGACATTTGGAATAGGTAAAAATGTGCGATTAATTGCGATTTATTGCAAGTTAACTATGACATTAATGTGATTACATTTTTTAATCGTTTGACAGCATTAGTTTTTTTGTTACTTCTTACCGATGTTTTTGTTACATTTTTCCTGCGCTTTTTTTTAAGTTGTTTTGTTGTTTTTCCCCCACGTTTTTGAAGCTATTTCTGACATTTTTGACACTCTTTTCAACATTCTTTTAACATTTTTTTTCTCCAAATGCTATAAAATTGAATTGAAATTGTTTTTTTGACAATTTGGTTGAAAGAAACTCAAATTTCCGATATAGAAACGTTTTGAAAGGACACCCAAGGACAACAGGAGAGTTAAAATATTTTCAGGAATTCTTGAAAGGGCAGCTCCTGATTTGTATGTGGCGTTTTCTTTTCACCAAAACCAATTCCTTCCCGAGACTATTTAGCAGAGCCACCATCGCTGCGTCCAGAGCTCAGCACCGCCCAAGACAACTGTGATTGGTTTGAAGAAGTGCAAACAACCCACAGCGTCCTATCCCAGAATGTATCTGTGGTGTAGCGAGACCTTACTCCACAGTAGGGTTGCCCGATATTGATATTATATATGATATTGTGCACCCCTAATCCACAGCGCTGTGGAGATGTAAAACTGGCAACGCGAGACCAAACACAAGTTAACAGTAGATCTCACCCCAAGTCCAGTATGGGTGGTTTGTCCCCTCCCCGGCGATAGCACAGGTACAGGTGAGGGTTGTTGATGATGCCGGTGCTCAGCTCAGCTGAGTGTCCGCCCAGCGTCTTCTCAATGCAGGTGAAGCCCTCGGGCACTTCCTCCCCGAGCCCCCGGGCGATCACTGCCAGGTCCGTCACCCACTCCACCGCTCGTCCCGACGAGACCGAGGAAGAGGACGAGGACGAGGACGAGGAAGAGGACGAGGACGAGGACGAGGACGAGGAGGAGTTGCTGGTTTTTATGCCACACTCGTCTAGGGGCTTCCAGGCCCCCGCAGGGTCGAGTCCTGCCAATACAAAGTAGTCCACCAGCTGGGGACATTTCTCCTCGGTCATGCCGTCTGTCTGCCCTCCACTGTAGAGAGAGAGAGAGAGACAGAGAGAGAGAGAGAGAGAGAGTAAGGGTTTATTATTCAAATATCACACGTTAGAGAGATTTATGAATTCAAAGAGACCGGTACAAAATTTGAGTTTACAGCTTTGCGGTGTATAGCTAGGTCTATGGTAGGGTTTTGCGGTGTGTAGTTAGGTTTATGGTAGGGTTTTGCGGTGTATAGCTAGGTCTATGGTAGGGTTTTGCGGTGTGTAGTTAGGTCTATGGTAGGGTTTTGCGGTGTGTAGCTAGGTCTATGAGAGGGTTTTGCGGCGTGTAGCTAGGTCTATGGTAGGGTTTTGCGGTGTGTAGCTAGGTCTATGGTAGGGTTTTGCGGTGTGTAGCTAGGTCTATGGTAGGGTTTTGCGGTGTGTAGCTAGGTCTATGGTAGGGTTTTGCGGTGTATAGCTAGGTCTATGGTACGGTTTTGCGGTGAGTAGCTAGGTCTATGGTACAGTTTTGCGGTGTGTAGTTAGGTCTATGGTAGGGTTTTAATCCACTGGTTAAGATTCTGCCGAATCCGAAACCAAATACCGAATCCTCCTCCCATCCTTAGTCCATTAACACAGTAAACACATTAATGAAGTAAACAGTGACTGTCCTTCCTTTGCCGTAGCTGAAGTTGCTGCATTTTGGCTGCTGTCTGTAGATTCCTTCATGCACAACTTGTATTCTTTTGGATGTTTCCTACCAAATGTTGTAACAGCGGTGATGTTGTGTATAGTTTAGGGTCCTCGCCACCACGAGACAAATCGGCATTGCAAATTGAACATGTAGCTGGACTTGAATGGCCTTCTTTTGACTGAAAGTACTGCCAAACAACAAAACAATGACGGCGCCGTTGATTACGGGAAGGTGTTTATGTAAGTGGAGAGTTCAATGCAGTAGGCTGTGAGAAAGTGAAAATGGAACTCGGGAGCAGAAAAAGTGTAAAAAAAACCCTAACCCTAAGGACTCTAAACAATACACAACATCATGCTGTTACAACATTTGGTATGAAACATCTGAAAGAATATGAGTTGTGCATGAAGGAATCTACAGACAGTAGCCAAAATGCAGCAACTTCAGGTACGGCCAAGGAAGGACAGTCACTGTTTACTTCATTAATGTGTTTACTGTGTTCATGGACTGAGGATGGGAGGAGGATTCAGTATTCGGTTTCGGATTCGGCAGAATCTTAACCAGTGGATTCGGTATTCGGCCGAACGCCAAAAATCTGGATTCGGTGCATCCCTAACATAAATAAAAAAACAGATTATTTCACTAAATGAGACAATTATATTGTTAATCGCAATCATTTCTGCGTCCAGCAAAATTTTTAATTGTTACAGGCCTCGTCTGAAAACATCAACAGCATTGACTAACTGCAATGTTGCACCTTCGCTTGAAGCAAAGAAAGAGGACCCATGAGTTGTCACTCTTTAAACTGTTTGAGTGTTTGGTTAAAGATCGTCGCTGCATTATCCAGACTAGTGATTCCCCTCAGCAGTTCTGTTTGCTGCAGTGAAGAACCACATCACATATAAAAGATAGGGGAGGGGCGTTTTCTGCTGTAATGAAAAAAATAAGAACAGCAATTTCAGCTGAAACAGCCGATTTCATCACAAAAACTTTCCTTTTTTAATGGACCATGTGCAACAATGGAAAACACACACACAGATTTCCTCACTGACAGAATGTACTACAGTTTACTGTGACACACACACACATGTTTTTGGCATTATCTTTGTGGGAACCTGTCACTGACATAATGCATTCCCTAGCCCCTTACCCTAACCTTAACCATCACAACTAAATGCCTAACCTTAACCCTTACCCTCACCATCATAACCTAATTCTAACCCTAATCCTAAAACCAAGTCTTAACCCTCAAACAGCCCTTTACACTTGTGGGGTCCAGCATTTTGGCCCCACAAAGCTGTCGGGACCCCACACGTATACTGGACTCCCGGTTTTTGGACCCCACGAATATAGTTAAACACACACACACACCCACACACACACACCACAGACACCCCCCCCCCCTACCCCTGCTACAATCAAAGAACATAAATACAGAATAGATAAATGAGCAGTCTGTTCAAAAGCATTTTCATTATGGATTTATATGTTGTTTTTATATGTTAGATTAAGAGATTGTTTAGTCTACAAAACTAAACTCTTATGCTGACCTTCCACCAAACAACTTTTTAGACAAATATCCAACCTGGGAATAGTCAGGAGGCCAAAACTGATATTAAAACTTTGTCGGACACTTTTTGGTACAAGCATACAACCTATCCAGTATTAATATTTAACCCCTCAACATGTGTTCTAGCCAGGTTGTCAGCTTAGAAAATGTTTTTTTGTCCATTTTAACACTGTATTCTTAAAAGTGGTAAAAGCGGATTTTTTTTCCAAAGTGCTTCCATTTTCTTCCATGTTACTGTAATTTTGGGCAAATGTGCAATATAATCCAATTTATGGGCAAGCATGATCATTAAAAAATAATAATCAATAAATACCACAAGAGTATCACACCACAAGGGGACTGTTGTGTCAGCACAGCTGTGATTTGGCATGAGGCAGCAGATCCAGAGAAGATGATCACAGCAGGTGTCAACAGTCTGAACAAAACTTTATAAAAGGAGTGAATCACACAATCACACAACAGATTATCTTGGTCTATTTGGCTACACAAACATTTACCTCAAGATTCTACCATTCTACCATCAAATGTTGCCAGAAACAGGTAAGCTAAACTGTTTTCCAACTAGCTATACTTCCCAGACAGATAGCCAGGCTAATTTACTTCCATAATTACTAGCTTACTTACTAATAGGTAAATTAAGTTTTGCGCAGATGTGTAATGGAAATATTATGTTTATAATTTATTTGCTGCACAGCAGCCTATTTTACATTCTGCTAGCTAAAAGTGTTAACCAGTTTGTTAGATAGCCAAGCCCTCAGCTTATGTAAGAGGACATTGTAGTGATCCACTCAGAAACAAATCAGACTAGTGTAGTGAAACATTTCTTTGCCTTTCAGATGAGATAACATGGATCCAGAGGGAGCTGTAAGCCTAGTGTCCAAAGAAAAACAAATAGGGAGCAATATTGATTGGGAAAATGTTTCATTTGTCAAGACAAATATGGAAAATACAGCCAAGATAAGTGGGGGATTTGAAGATGCTGAAAAAGTGGCAACGGCAGCTGGGATTGATGTTTCCCACCTACAGGCTGCACATGAAGAAGCAGATACCCGCATATTGCTAAATGCTGTTGATGCCACAACCAAAGGGTATGAGAGGCTCATCATTCAGTGTTGCTTCTTGTGTTTGCACACCTGCTGAGGCCAGAAATTTGGATGAAAGCAGGAACTGCCAAGAAACCACGCTACATTAGAGTGCATGATATTAAAATGTCAAATGAGATTCTGGATGGTCTGTTGGCATTTCATGCCATCACTGGATGTGACACTACCAGTCAGTTCACTGGAATAGGAAAAAGGACAACGTGGAAAGTGTTCCAGCAGTGCCCTCATCTTCTCCACAGCTTTGGTGAGGATGAAGTACCAAGTCCAGCTATTCTATCCTCAGCAGAACAGTTTGTCTGCAAACTGTATGATCCAAAAACGACCAGCACTTCAATCCATGATGCTCGTTGTGCCCTGTTTCGGAAAGTGAAAGCCGATGTGGATACTTTACCACCACATCAGGATGCCTTGTCTCTGCACCTCATGAGGGCCCACTATCAAACAAAGGTTTGGAAACAGTCACTAGTGACTCATCCACAGTTGCCCTCACTAACCAGTTCTGGTTGGCACATGAAGGATGGAATGCTTTTCCCCTAGCTTTTAACCAAAGAACCTGTGCAGGCCAGGTGCTTGGAGCTGATTATATGTGGATGCAAGGAAAGTGGAAGTCAGTGCAGTACCAGGCAGTGTCGATGTCAAAAAAGTGGAATATTTTGCAGTGGGGCATGTGGGTGTGCCTGTGCAGCTTGGTGCAAGAATACTCCGGTACTCACATTATTAGGGCCCGAGCGCCGACAGCGGCGAAGGCCCTATTGAAACTAAAGGAATTATTATTATTTTCCCGGCAAATGAATTGGCTTTTTGAGGGGCTTAACATATTCAAAAACTCACCAAATTTGGCGGTCGCATCAAGTCTGGTGAACATTTACGTATTTTAAGGGTTTCGAGAATATGCACGCAAAAATGGCTCGCTAGCGCCCCCTACAATGTTAAAAAAATGTAGCCCCTGCAGTGCGTTTAACGTAGACTCACGAAACTTGGTACACATATGTATCATGTCAAGATGTACAAAAAACGTCATTGAAGCCATACCCTAAGCCCAACAGGAAGTCCACCATTTTGATTTCAAAGTTCGAAATTAGTGCGATTTTGGCCATTTCCACATGTCGTACTTTAACGAACTCCTCCTAGAGATTTCATCCGATCAACTTCAAATTCGGTCTGTGCCATCTTAAGACATTAAAGATGAAAAGTTGTTAAAAGAAAAACTTTTCGTCATAGGGCGTGGCCGTGGCGGGGCGGCCATTTTGTGCGTTTCGCCGCCGAAACAGGAAGTGGGTGTAACTCGAGTGTACATTGTCCGATTGGCTCGAAACTTTTCAGGATTCATAAGAGTCCAACCCTGAGGACAAATAAAGGCCGATATTTACTTGAAGTCATAGCGCCCCCTAGTGGCAACAGGAAGTAGGCCTAAAAGTCAAGGTGCTATACTTTAACGAACTCCTCCTAGAGATTTCATCCAATGTACTTCAAACTTGGTCTCTATCATCCCAACACCTTAAAGATGAAAAGTTATTAAAAGAAAAACTTTTCGTCTGACGGTGTGGGCGTGGCGTGGCGGCCATTTTGAGTGTTGAGCGATGAACAAATAAATTGTTGTAACTTGAGTGTACGTTGTCGTATCTGCCCGAAAATTCTCAAGATTGACAAGGGTCCAGGCCTGAGGACACCTACAGGCCATATTTGACTTTTGGTCATAGCGCCCCCCGCTGGCAACAGGAAATGCGCCTTATATGACAAACATCATCCGATTTACATGAAACTTAGAATGTGTGGTCTACATGTGATAATGAGCCGGCCCCTATAATATAACCATGCCCACTTACTCAGGCCACGCCCCCTTTCATAACATTTGTACCGTTTAAGGTAGAGTCTTGTGTGAGGTGTCATTGAACTCAGCAGAGTTCCTTCTTCATTGGTGATTGTTTGGCCCGCCCCCTATGCTTAAGCCACGCCCCCTTTCATAACATTTGAACGATTTAAGGTTGACCATTGTGTGAGGTATCAGTGAACTCAGCAGAGAGTTGCTTCTTCATTGGTGCTGGTTAGGTCCGCCCCCTATGGTTAAGCCACGCCCCCTTTCATAACATTTGAACGTTTTAAGGTTGACCATTGTGTGAGGTATCAATGAACTCAGCAGAGAGTTCCTTCTTCATTGGTAATATTTTGCCCCGCCCCCTATGCTTAAGCCACGCCCCCTTTCATAACCTTTGAACCGATTAAGGTAGACCCTTGTGTGAGGTATCATTGAACTCAGCAGAGACTTCCTTTTTAATTGGTGATGGGTTGACCCGGCCCCTATGTTTAAGCCACACCCCCGTTCATAACATTTGAACCATCTAAGGTAGAGTCTTGTGTGAGGTATCATTGAACGCAGCAGGGAGTTCCCTTTTCATTGGTGACGATTTGCGGTGTCTGAGTGCCGCGCAAATGCACGGTCGCAAGGAGCGGCGAACGCCGGTGACCCCGACGCGCGCAGAGGAGCGAGGGCCCATCCATCGCTGCTTGCAGCTTTAATTATTATTGAGTTTTGCCACATTATATGCAACTATATTGTTTAAAAAAAATAAAAACAGTAAATTCTTCTTTTGTGTCCCTGACCATGACTCAGACTGAGCACATGGACATGGTTCCTGGGTGCCTTTTGTTGGCTGCCTACCTGAGTGCCACTGCTTTGATGGGGAAAAACATACCATTGCCATACGACTATTACATAGTTATTACTACTAACTAGTTACTAACCCCTAACCCTAAAGAAGTGAGAGAGCAGTTATGTTAGGATGGAATTAATAACTATAGTGATATGTCAATTA
Organism: Sander lucioperca; assembly: GCF_008315115.2. Lineage (NCBI taxonomy): Eukaryota > Metazoa > Chordata > Actinopteri > Perciformes > Percidae > Sander > Sander lucioperca. The sequence goes on along the minus strand of NC_050182.1, from coordinate 18,513,036 downwards.
AATATAATTTGTGTTACAACCTGGTACATTAATGAAGTCAAATAGCACCACAGACCACCATCTACAGTTCTACATTTCCACCTTGACATTAAAGTATTATAACTTGTGCAGCATTGCACAATCTCTCCCTACAAGCTTTAAAATTGGCTTGACTCATTCCCATAGATAGGGGTAATGATTGATAGAGGTTTTGGGATACTAGGTTATGTTTCCAAGCTAATATTCACTTTGAAAACTGGTTCTCTTTAGGCAGAGATTGTTTTTTTCATGTTCTAGTTCTGTTGTCTCTTACACTGTACAATAAATGTTCATTCTGACACTGTAAGTGTGTGTGGGGTCCAGCATTTTAGCCCCACAAAGCTGTCAGGACCCCACAAGTATACTGGACTCCCGGTTTTTGGACCCCACGAATATAGTTAAACAAGCACACACACCCACACACACACACACACACACACACACACACACACACACTCACACACGGTGGATGCAGGAAAAAACGGAGATGAGACGACATGATGACCTAAATTGAGGACAGCTATGCTCGTTATTGTAAGTGCAATGATAAGTTAAAGTCCAATAAGTACTTTATTAAACCATATGAATGTCTGTCCCAGGCCAGGTTAGGAATTTAACTAACAATGTAACGATCAACAAGCCACTGACACATTATTTTGATTATTTTCTGTCTTAAATCCATCAGCCATCTTCATATTATAGCAACAATTGCAGCATCCTGAGCCTTTTTAGTTACTAGGAAATCTCAGCCCAGAGTAGTTTTATTCTCCCCAAAACAAGTTCACTTTTTATTTTTAAAAGAACTATACAAAAAAAACGTTCACTGTCTCACGCAACTTCATTGCAACAAACGACAAAAGAAATCGCAACTTTTATCGAAATTTTAGTACAACAAAAGATGTTAAACACCCACACCCACACACACACCCACACGCCCCCACACACACACACCCACACACCCCCACACGCACACCCCTACATACACACACCCACCCACCCCCCCCACACACACACCCACACACACTTCCTCACTGACAGAGTGTACTATAGTTTACTGTGTGGGTACAACCGGCTGTTTCCAACACTGGATCACTTATTGTTTGAAACGACGGCTCAGAACTGAGAGAAGTAGGATTGAAACTAAAGATTCTCCTGAATCACATATCTTGCCAAGCAAGTTTGCACTTGTGAGGAATTTGCCTCGGTAAACAATAAACAAAGTACTGCTACAGTCAAAGAACATAAATACAGAATAGATAAATGAGAAGTCTGTTCAAAAGCATTTTCATTATGGATTTATATGTTGTTTTTATATGTTAGATTAAGAGATTGTTTAGTCTACAAAACTAAACTCTTATGCCGACCTTCCACCAAACAACTTTTCAGACAAATATCCAATCTGGGAATGAAATCCTGAAAGTCTTGATGTTCCAACAAAATCAAACGTGCGTTTGATATCATCCTACACTTGAAGTCTTGGTAGTCAAATCTTCTAGTCTGAGACTAAAAACTCAGAGCCATTACGATGCAGATGTCACACTTTAGTCTTTTCAAAGTCTTCTAGCAGATGGTATTACCCCATTAAGTGACATCTTTAAATGTCCAAAAACACAAGTCAGTTTACTGTAACGTTTGACCGATGATCAACAAAGACCAAAACGACCGATTAGTATATTATAATGTTCAGTTGAATTTACAAAAAAAACAGACAAGCAGCGAAATTTTTTGACACATTTTCAAGTCTTCAATTGTACTTAAAGTGACTTTAAAAGTAATGGATTATCATAGTAGTTGGTGATTCTTTTTCTAGCTGTCTGACAAACACAAAATAATAATAAAAGTTGCAGACCAACCTGAAGCGTTTCCCCCACAAGATTGTTGTCCTATTTCAAACACAATCATCACCAGATATGTCCAAATACTTCTGTATACAACAGTACCTAATAATAGGTATCTAAATGTTATTACCCTGTTCCTCAGCAGCGTTCTTTAGTCCCCTTTGTAACGTTTCAGCCTCCCCACCAGCAAAGCACATTATGGTCCCACACTGGAGCAAGATACGATGTCGTCCGCCCAACGACTGGATGTGATGTAACGTTACACTCTCTGTGGTTAAGGCTTTGATGCTCAACTTCCACTTTTAAAATCAGATGCATGAGACCCTTCATTTTAGGGAAATAATATAGAATATTACACTTTCTGAGTCCATCAGACCAGTGGTTCTCAAGCTCTTTTCAATAATGGTCCCCCTTTGAACAGTTTTTTTTAAGCCATGTACCCCCTAACCAGCACATATGTACAGACACACACACACACACACACACACACAGGTTTGTGACACTATCTTTGTGGGGACCTGTCATTGACATAATGCATTCCCTAGCCCCTTACCCTAACCTTAACCATCACAACTAAATGCCTAACCTTAACCCTTACCCTCACCCTAACCATAACCTAATTATAACCCTAATCCTAAAACCAAGTCTTAACCCTCAAACAGCCCTTTAACCTTGTGGGGTCCAGCATTTTGGCCCCACAAAGCTGTCGGGACCCCACAAGTATACTGCACTCCCGGTTTTTGGACCCCACGAATATAGTTAAACAAGAACACACACACACACACACACACACACACACACACACACACGGTGGATGCAGGAAAAACCAGAGATGAGACGACATGATGACCTAAATTGAGGACAGCTACGCTCGTTATTGTAAGTGCAATGATAACTTAAAGTCCAGTAAGTCCTTTATTAAACCGTATGAATGTGTGTCCCAGGCCAGGATAGGAAATTAACTAACAATGTAACGATCAACAAGCCACTGACACATATGTTCAAATTTGATTTTGATTATTTTTTGTCTTAAATCCACCAGCCATCGTCATATTATAGCAACAATTGCAGCATCCTGAGCCTTTTTAGTTGCTAGGAAATCTCAGCCCAGAGTAGTTTTATTCTCCCCAAAACAAGTTCACTTTTTATTTTTAAAGAATTGTACAAAAAAACATTCCCTGTCTCCCTCAACTTCATTGCAACAATGTTAGATAAAACAAAGTGGTGGAGCGAGCTAGAGAAAGAACAGAGAGAGATAGAGAGAGAGATAGAGAGATAGATAGATAGAGAGAGAGAGAGAGAGAGGTGCTAACGTTAGATAAAACAAAGAGTTCCCTGTACACGGAGCACTCGGTCATATCATATAACTCGCGCCGATGCCATTTTTTCTTGTTGCTAAGGAAACAACAGGTCTGGCTACTCCCCTTGTCATTGGTCGCCTGTCAAAAAAGCACTCGACATTGGGCGTTGTTTGAGAAAACAGAAAAGTTGGCGGTGGCGTTTAAAAAAGTGCTCAGGACTTGTTCAAAAACACGGTTTACTCCGTAGGATTATAATGTAAAACAGACGCTGGCTGCTTTAAAAAAGACGCTAAGTGTGAATATAGCCTTAGCTGTATTTTTGGGGAGCCGGTTGTCTTTCATATTTTTTGGAGGGGGGGACAAATACCTCTTCCAATTATTTGGGGGGACATATCCCCTGCATCCTGCCCGATATCTAAGCCTATGCCGCAAACTGAACAAACATAGTATACCCGCTACTATAATCTAGACCAGAGGTTCTCAAGCTTTTTTTCAATAATGTTCCCCCTTTGAACAGTGTTTTTTTTTATTTGTTTTTTTTTATTTAACCTTTATTTAACCAGGTAGGCCATTGAGAACAAAGACTGTATATTATTAATAATATACTGAAAGCCGTTGCTAACCTCACCCAAACAGTTGATGAATTCATGTGACGCTTCAGAGGAAAGGACGTCTCATCCCTCTAAAACACATTTCCTTGTTTCCTTGTTTCTACAGCAATGCCTCTTTGCTCTGCACTCTGCACACTGGCGGCAGAGAAACTTGGCTGAAGCATCAGAAATGTTTTCTTAATGATGCAAGATGTTCTCTACTTGTGGGAAATGTGTCCTGAAATTCACTGGAAATCTGGACCACGTTTCCTTCACTTGATATCACACCAGGCATGGGATTTTACCCCTTCCTTTCTCACTCGGTGCTGTCTGCCACCACAGGACTGTCACCCAGGAGACGGGGGTTCGTGTCCCATTCTTGTCCCGCGTGTCACTTTAACGTACATTTTGTAACCACACCCACGGTCTTTTCCTAACCAAGTGGTTTAACCCTGCACGTTGAAAAATTATGGCAAAGGGGGTGTCAGTATTTGACGTGGGAATGACAATGTGTTGGGTTTGAGTACTTTGCCAGATGTTTGTCAGGTGTCTGCGTACAGATGTTGTCGCCCCAGTAGGGTTGCGTCATGCAAGAGGCAGTCACGAAACATTACAGGTGTGTAGTTGAGATCAAAATGAAGTACTCAAAACCGCCTCTGTGGTAGTTCGCTACAGTAGGAGTCTCTAGTACCACATTTTGCCATGGTGGCACGCACGCACGCACGCACACACACGTACGCACGCACGCACACACACACACACACACACACACACACTAGCTGAAAGTCATGTCCCTTATTTGATATTGTAATGGCTTTCTGTGAAGATCCAGAAAGATAGAAGATAACCCTAACCCTAACCCTACTAAGAACAATAAAAACAGTATTAAACTAGGGGGAAACAATAAGTAAAATTCATATATGTTTACTCAAACTAACAGAATAATAAATAGTGTTAGTGCTGACATGTATATGTAGTGACCATCCAGTGTTTTCGCTGCTTAGTAAAAGACGTATGTGTTTAACTGTCTGATGTGGTTAGGGATTGAGTTCCACTCTCTTGACCCTCTGATGGACCAGGCTGACTCACTAAAGGAACTTTTCCGCAGCGGAACAACACAGTTTCCTCTTGAGGATCCCCTTGTGACTCGTGCAGTATCTGATCTTCTGTTGATATAGGCTCCAAGTGGCGGTGGAGCTAGGTTGTGAGTGACTTTATATATCAGACATACGTTCACATGTTTCATTAGGTCTTCCCAGCTTAAAAGCTGGTACTTCTTCAAAATTAAGCAGTGATGGAAACGCTTAGTTTTTTTATCGAAAGTTTTTATGGCTTGTTTGTATAGTGATTCAAGTGGTTTCAGTGTGCTATTGTTTGCCTGGGACCAGCTTGTCAAACAATAATTCAGATGGGTGAAAATCATAGAATGTAAAAACATTTTGGCAGCCTCTGTAGACATGTGATTTCTGATGGGTATGAGTAAGAAACATCACCTCTGTACCGTTGACAATTTTTGAGAAAACCTGTATCAAACTTTTATTCAAGGCACTTTAAACTCTGAAAGTACAGACTTTGAGACACATTCTGACAATCTAGACTTAACAGATGATTTCATAGAGGATCAAGACCTGCATGATTTACTTCAACACAAAGTTGCATCTCTCTTACTGTGTATGCAAACAAATTTGCATGTGTCTAAAACAACTCAGGAAATAATAAATGAGCTTTGTAGTATTAACTCAGTTGTAGAAGAGTGCACACCAAAAATAATTGAAAGTGTACGGAGCAAGCATAATTGTGAAGTAAACAGTGCAGTCACTGCTGCTATAACAGAGATAGTTAAAAAAAAGTAAACCCTCTAGGTTTCTTGTCGAAAGACGGGCCTTTTGGCTCTGAATACAAAAGAGAAACTTTTTACAAGAAAATTTTTAAAGTGATTGAGCCGATTGAATATGTTTTAGATGCATCTTCAAGGCGGAAATTTGTTTATATTCCGGTTTTGAAAGTCTTGACAGAGCTGTTCAATCGTAATGATGTGTTAGATAAAGTCTTGGAAACAGGACATATTGAAACAGTTGAACACTTTTCTCAGTACAAAACATACAGAGACAGTCTATATTACAAAGACAATATTTTGCTCTCGTCAGAAGATCTTAGCATTGCCCTAGGACTGTATATAGACGACTTCGAGGTTTGCAACCCACTAGGAACATCAAAAAAAAAGCACAAGGTCTGTGCAGTCTATTGGGTGATTTCAAATGTACCTATACGATATAGATCAAGTCAATCTAGAACAGTCAATCTACCTCGCATGTCTGTGTCATAGCAATGATGTGAAGAAATATGGGTATGGAGCCATGAACCACTGATAAAAGACCTTGAACTACTTGAGCATCAAGGATTGTATGTCCAGAAATCGGGAACAACTGTTAGTGGTACTGTGCTGTATGTGTCTGCAGACAACTTGGGGGCCCACTCACTTGCTGGGTTTCATGAGAGTTTTAATGTCGACAAATTTTGCCGGTTTTGTTTAACTAGTCGGCAAGATATTGACATTCACGAGGTAAAGGAGAGAGTATTTCCACTCCGGACAGTTGAAGCTCACAAACAGGACCTTCTGGAATTAAACAGACATCAGTTAATTTCCGTGAATGGAGTAAAGAGTGACTGTGTTCTTGATAGACTTTCTCATTTCCACACAATCCAGGGCTTCCCCCCAGATTTTATGCACAACCTTTTTGAAGCAATAGTGCCACGGGAATTAAGTCTATGCATAAAGTCTCTGATATCCAAACAGTACTTTACAATAGATGAGCTGAATTCCATCATTGAATCCTTCCCTTTCAAGTTTACAGGTAAAACCAACAGACCTCATCCAATTTCAAAGTCTTTTGCATCGAAAAAATCTATTAGTGGGAATTTCCATGAAAACTGGACACTATTGAGACTTCTGCCTCTGATGATCGGTCTCATTATACCAGAAGATGACAAAACTTGGGGGATTCTATTAGATTTGAAAGAAACAGTAGAGCTTCTAGCTAGTGGACATTTTTCAGAAGAGACATTGGCATACTTGGAGTGTAAAATCTCCGATCACAGGTGCTTATTAAAAGAGGTGTTTCCTGATTTCCACCTCCTGCCCAAGCACCACTTCTTGGAACATTATCCCGAACTGATTCGGAGATTTGGTCCCCTGGTTTATTTCTGGACCATTAGATTTGAAGCTAAGCACAGCTTTTTAAAAGGGTGGTGCATGATTCTCACAATTTCAGAAACATCTTGCTCACTCTATCAACAAAACACCAGCTTACTCTAGCTTACCATCTAGACTTGCCAAGTCTTTTCAGACCTGATCTGGAAGTTGGACACACTGCAGTTGTTTCAAAAGTTTTTTTGCTTCATTAAGGTATAGTTGAGCTGTTATTTTACTTTAAATGGCGTGTTCCTCTCCTTCCTCTGAAAAACATATGCAGTATGTCCATAAACGTAAGGTTTTAAACAGAATAAAATGTGTATGAATGTTCATGTTTATTAATGTTTCTTTATTGTTCATTTTGTCTTTTCTTACATTCTTTTTTTTCTTCATCACCAGAGAAGTCCTGAGAGTTTCTCAATCGCAAGAAGATGCTGTTGCGTGTGATCATTTCAGAACAGAACTTTAAAAAGCTCCGCTTGGACTCTGTTCCAGATTCGGTTGACGGCCTGAAACTGGTGTTGAAAAACAAACTGCAGTTACGCTCTTCATTTGACCTTCAATATGAAGATGAGGATTTCAAAGAATTCTGTAACCTCATGTGTGTTGACGATCTACAAAAGGACAAGGTGACATTGCAAGTCGTTTTCTGCCCTGTCTCTTCAGACTCAAGTTTGGACACTTTTAGCTCTGCTGTACCATCATCTCCGGCAGCATCCTCTTCATTGAGCAGCCAAACAGAGTGCTTTGCAGGTCGGCGTTCACAGCAATGGCCAGCTCATTTTCCCATTCCCACCTTCTCATATGATGTTGAGCTGAGGCTCAGGCAGGGCAATGGTGCTTTTAGAGAAAGTGGAACGCTTCTATCTATTTCAAGGGACATGAAGTCTGAGATTCTGCTCAAACTTGCTGAAACAATATATTCATTCATGATCTACCCTACACTTGAACATTTTGGATGTGTAGCCAAGGCACTTGTTGAAAAACACCCTTGCCTTACAGAACCTGGCTCCACATCTGGATGGTATGGATGGAAGCATAGCATAAAGTTCAAGATGGGCAATTACAGACAGAAATTGAAAGGTGTGGGCTGCCGAGAACTGGAGGTTAATTCTGAGAAAAGAGGTGCTGGGGACACGCGAGGGAAGAGAAACAAAGTGAAGAAACCTAGACGGCCTGAAACAAATTTTCTTCCAGATCTCCCCCAGGGAAGAGACAGCAGAAGTCTTGAAGAAGATAGAGAAAAGATGGTCCAGGAGATGAGAAAAACAACCCCAAACCTGGCCTACATCGATGATGCAATGAATGCCACATACGCACAGAAGACAGGAGAACGTTGAAGAGGAGCCACCTGTGGCCGAAACGAGAGTCAGATGGCCTGCCCTTTTCACTGAAAGACAGGTAAAATGTGTACAGTTTTTCTTAGCCATAGCAAAGTAGTAATGTTGTATTGTGTATATTGCAGGGCTCTATGCTAACATTCCTCCCATTGAGGACATGTGCTCCTAAAGTGAAATATTTTGGAGTAAAATTAAAAATTGTTTAAGTAACACATTTATATAACGCTTAAATAATGTTGAGGGTCAAACGTGACCCATTTTTACATTTGATAACAGTAAAAACACCCTCAACAATTCACCTTATACCTGTAATTTGATGACTTCTGATGTGACCCAGAATATACAAACATGGAAATATTTCATCTTTTTTAATCAAGAGATGCGAGCAATAACTTGCTCTGTTATGACTAACACAATATTTGACACATTAAACATAAATGTATCTTTCCTGTCGGCCACTCCTATATATTATATTAAATAATGCTTGAACTGATATGAATTACATATTTTTATTTAACTACTTAAATCATAGTAGTACATACTGATTTGTTAAACTTACAGTCTTGTTACTTAGCATGTATGAATTATCATGACAACATAACAAAGCACTGACATATCAGTCTGATGTAAACATTAATAAAACTCAATAACTTGTCACACAAGCCAATCTGCCAGTCTGAGGACACAGATCGTTGAGGTTGAAGTTAATATTAATGAAATATGCACCTTCAGACAGGTCTTCGCTGTACGTCACATGTCATGCTGAAATGTGAAAATTTAGGTGACTTTTAATTTGAACAAAAACTGTAATGTTACTTCTCCACATAGATCGTCAAGGAATTCACCAGGCTCATGTCAATGGACATCAATAAGTTCTATGAGGGCATGGACAGCCATCTGCATAAACTTCTTCAGTTATTCCGGTTGAAGCGCTTCGAGGACGTTCAAGAAATGACTTGGATAATTAATGTGCTTGGATAGGCACTTTGATACAGACTGAATGAATAAGAAAATGGCTCAGTAAGATGGAGGAGATGGAGAGAAACTCTGGGTTTGTTGAATATAACCTGCCCGTGAGAAGGTCAGAGTTTGAGTTACCTCTTTGAACTGAAAGCTTAGTTTCCGTCATTTGAGGGTTGACAAAAATCAGAGTTCTGATATCAACTGAATTCACATATCGTGTTTTTGCAGGCATCAAACCAAAGGAAGAGAGCAGCAGCTTTGCAGGGACTGCCATGGTACATGAAGGAAAATCCTTCTACATTGATGAAGAGATGTGAGGTAAGCAGCAAAATGTTGTTCAATGATACAAAAACTAGTTCACAATGGCCATGGTTACACATATCATTTCAGGCATCCTCTGTGTGGATACACTATATAGCAAAACATGTCTAAAGCACAGGCACCTTTTTGTTTTTTGTTTGTTTTTGCATGAAGCCAACAGATCGTGGGGAGGACGTCATCAAGGGAATGGTGATTGGAATCATTTTGGTCGTTGAAGATGTGAAGGAGCCCCTTCCAGTTTCCTACAACGATGTTGCCATCGTCATCGAGGAAAAGATTGTCATGCGTCATCTCGGTGATGTACCCAACGCTTTTGTGAACCTGATGGGCCTGCTGTACATGCTGAACCTTGACTATCCAAAAGACATGAAATATACTTTTGAGATGATTCAGCGCCTGTTCATGGGAATCGAGTCTGAGATGTGCACTCCCAGGGTCCACTCTCTAAAGAATAAGCTGCTCAGTTAGAGGGATGGCTCAGGAGGATGTTTCTGCATTTAGCCCTGACGAAGCGTTCTAATTTTTTTGCCATTTTTCCACTATGTAGTAAGAGGAAAAGGAATGTAAAGCCCTTCTGTGGGTCACAACAGCTTTTTATGTTTTCATGTTCTAACAGATCTCTATTGCTCTCTGTGGAGGAAATGTCTCTTGCAGACACTAATTTGTATTTTATGTTGTAGAGCAAACATGAACAGAGTGGAGATTTCAGTAATGTTTGAACGTGTTAATTTTCTGGCAAGTTTCTCAGAGAGAGATACAATTTTGTATGTATATCTTGCTGCATTTTACTGCAACAATGCTGAACATTCACTTAGAATGGATCAGGATGTAGATGTTGATCAAGTCATTTAGAGAGTTGTTGTTTTTTTTGTTTTTTTTTTTCATCAAAGGAAGGATGCTTTTTTTATTTATTTATTTATTTTTCTTACAAGCGGGACACAGTGTAATTTCAGTTTTTGACCAGCCCTGAAAGAGTTGGAAGAGCGTGGATGTTTAAGAGGGTGTGAAAGCTTTTTTTGCCTGCATGTCCCAGAGGAAGAATTCTCATTTTTTTTACACTATTTAGTAAGAGGAGATGAAATGTATTTCCCTTCTGTGGGTCACCCCACCTTGTTTTCATGTTCTGACTTATTTCAAAGGTATTAACATTAATCCATGTGATGTTACAGAGAAATTGTCAAGAGTGGACATTTCAGTAACGTTTTCATTTTCAACCTTTTGAGCAAGTTTCTCAGAGATACATTTTTTGTTTTGTTTTTACGAATCTTTCTGCAATTTACTGCAGCAATTCTGAACATTGACTCAGAATGGACTCAGTTGAAATCGGAGAGTTATTGTTTTTCCCCAAAGGAAGGGTGCTCTTATTTTTATGTATTATATTATTATTTATGTGTGGGACAGTGTAATTTCAGTTTGTGAGCAGCCCAAAGCAAAAGTGTGTTAAAGGGTGTAAAGGCTAATTTTTTAACATGTCCCAAGGAAGGTCTTTTTTTGACGTCTCGACATCCATTGACACTTATTTTGAAGCAAGGCTGGTTGAAGTTGGACTTGTTGGGATTTTAATAAAGGTCCTTATTGAATTGTCTTTTCAGCTATTTTTTCATGTGTTAATATTTAAGTTTGACTGGCCAATTGTCATGTAGATTCTTTGTAGATATTAGTTTGTTTACATTTTTGAAATCTAGCAGTTTCTGTAATCTCAAGTAACTTGGCAATAGAGCATGAGAAAAAAATAATAATGTTGCCCTAACTTGATAAAATAAGTTAAACCAACATGTTTTTTAGTTCTCTTAAATAATGTTTTCCAGTCCACATTACTTGATACAGAAAGTTGAGTCAACAAATCGCGAGTTGTATCAATTATGTATTCCATGTTGAGCCAACTTGATTCACAGTTGTAGGAACTTGATAAAATAAATTTAACCAACATCTCTTAAAGTTATCTCAAATAATATTTTCAAGTCCAACGTACTTGATACAGGAAGTTGAGTCAACAGACTGCATGTTGCATCAACTTGTGTTTTGAAGTGTAATAAACTTGACACTATAAGTTGACTCACATTAACTCAGTCAAAGCAACAAGATGACTTGACTTAGTTAAGTTGAGTCAACTAATCTTTTTTTACAGTGCATCTCTCAAGGTTTGAGCACCTGCTTTTTCTTCTTCGGGAGAAAGTTTTTTTATTGGTACGGTGCTGTTTTTCATGTAAAATTAACAGGATAGCAGCTTTTTCAGTTTAGTGTTAACGATTAGGATTTTTACTTGAGCCTGTCACCTAAAATGTCTGTGCACATCCCTGATGTCACTGTAAAACGTCTTGCTGCAGAAAGCTAGGAAGCTAACTTTTAAAAAAAAAAAAAAACTCCAGTTTGTTCAACAGGAAGGTTTTTTTTTCTGGGTCATGTGATCATAGTTGATGGTAAATCCATCTCACCCAAAGATATAGTAGCTAACTGGAACTTTCCCAAACATATAATTTAGAAAACTTATTGTCCTACTGGGAATATGCGCCTATTACATATGTTTATTTCTATTTATGCAATTATGGAAGCTCCCTTGATCTCCCTGATCCATGGTAAGGGTCTCAGTTCACATCAAACAATCTCTTGGATGCCCGAAGCTGATGAAGCGTTCGTGAATATGAAACTGGCTTTGCAGTCTTCCCCGACGCTGGGACTGCCAGATCCCTAAAAACAGTTTATGCAGACTGTTGACAAGCACAAGAGGTACATGACCTCTGTGTTGCTGCAACACCACGGCGACAAACTCTGTCTGGTTGCAAATTTCTCTGCTAAACTCGATTATTTCACTCAAAGCATTAAATACGCTCTGTTCCACATTCTGTGTCACACATTTTGTGGGAACAAAATGGAAAAATTCTATTTATCTGTAATATCTAAGGTACCTACCTTAGATATTACTACTCTACTCGATTGCCAAATGTCACTCTAACATATGCACTGTTCTTAACCCTGATTTCATTTTTTATGTTGACAGTTCTGCTTCCAGAGACTCTAGCACTGGCCTGAACCGTGTGGGCTTCTCTGTTGTACCTGATTCTGATGCTATCTGATTTGGACCTCTGCCATCTCATCTTTCAGCACAAGCAGTAGAGCTCATGTGTAAAAAGGGGGTGCAAATAGAAACAGTTGTTTCATAATGATTTTTTATTTTTGATAGAGAATACTGTCAGGCATGTGTCATGTCAAAACAGACAGCTAGTGTAGTAGCCAAAGCTCTACTCACTAAAATAATTCCAAAATGGAGAATTCCAACCAAAATCTCAAGTATAGTGCTTCAGTACAATGCTGAAAGGGAGTTTATCTCATTCCCACATGTAGATTCTAAAGTGAGGAGCCACAGAGTCTGGAGCTGAATGCGTACAGCCTTTAACCACATGAAACGTACCTACAGAAAACATTGCGGCTGGTAAATTGTGGGACTTACCCTCGGGGTTCTCCTCCCGCATAGTTGCCTTGGACACTATTTGTTTGTGACTATTTGGTTTTATCGCTTTTTAAATACTGAAAGCAGAATATAGTTCCTGTCTTTGTTTTGCTGAAAAAGTGAGTAAATCAAAAGTGGAGTAGTGTAGTGTGTGTGTGTGTGTGTGTGTGTGTGTGTGTGTGCGTGTGTCAAAGTGAGTAAATCAAAAGCTAGCATAGCTGTAAGCTTGTAAAGTGCCCCTTTGACTTCATTTAATATCTTAGATAAGTTTATTGGGGGACTTTGTAATAAGGTCATTCATTGTAAGGACGATTGAGCCTCAGAAACGATGCCGATCAGGGATCAATCTCAGCAATGACTTATATCATAACTAATTCATGAAATGATAAATAATTGTAACGATGAAAAATAAGACCCAAGCTGTAGAAAAAGGTTAAATGTTCAAGTTTCCATGTTCATACTTGTCTCTATTGAGAGAATAAATTCACTTTCTTTCTTCAGAATTTCCTCAAAACTTGTAGCTGTCCCCCTTCAACTGCTGTCTAGCATTCAGCTTAAACCTTTTCTCCAGAAATCCCCCAGAATATCTCCTCTGTTGCCAACACACACATATCTTTGCAGCACTAGAGACCATGCAAATTCCAAAGCAGACAGTTGTTGGCTATTGAAGCAGTGAATACATTGGCAGCTTATAGTAGTAAATGTACAGTGTAGGTTTCAGTTTGTCTCTGAAAGCCCCAACATAAAGGGAATAGATTGGAGTTAGATCTGATCTGAAATTAAGACAAAGGGCAAAGATCTTCAGCTCTAATTGGAGTCGTAAACATTCGACAGAGGAACTATTTCCTAATTATGAGGACACAAACTGACCCAACAGGAAAATACATAAAAAGAAACCGACACAGACTGGAAAGCAACATCTCCTAAGTTTGTCTCCTTGTCTTTAATCGTGCAAATGATACCAACGTGACTCATTGACCTGTGCTATTAGCCCTTTCTTTCTGTATTTCATTACATGTTTAATCCAGGAAAAAAAGAAAACTCAGGCTCGTCCCCAGGCCAGAAATAGGCCACATCTTTTGTGTTACAAGCCAATTCGGATTCACACACACACAAATTAAAAAAGGTCTCCTTTTTCTTCTGCAGAATGTGGTGGGAGGTGGAGGGAGGAGTCTCGGCGGCTCGGTCCTACCCCTCCTCTTCCTCCTCCTCTTCTTCATCCTCCAGAAAACGAGCCTGCAGCTACATGACTGTGGGACTCCTGTGTTTGGGTGCAGAGGGAGCGCATGCCACAGCAGATCTGTAAGTAACTTTGAACATTTCTTTTCACTTACGTGTGCAGTGATGGAAATGTAACAGCAATGTGGATTTTATAAGTTTGATCTGTAAACGTAAAGGGGTGATGTTTAAGGGCTGCTCCGATGTGAAAGAAAATCATAATCCCAATTACTTTGGTCAATATTGAAATCAGGATTATTTAACAATTCCTCGTTGACTCTTGGGAAGATGTTGCATGAATTGAAGTTAAAAAATCAGTGAAACATTAAACAAATCAACAGTGAAAACACGTGGAACTGTGAAACTTCCCTTCATTCTTTCCTGTTTGAACTTCTTTTCTTCATTCTTCATCCAGAAGACAAGACGGAATAAGAGTTTACTTGCAAGACGTCTGTCTGTCTGTCTGTGTCTGTGTCTGTGTGTGTGTGTGTGTGTGTGTGTGTGTGTGTGTGTGTGTTTGCCAGATTGGATATCTAGAGTAGAAAATGTGGAAAGTAGCTGAACTTTCTGGAGGCTCCTAAGAAGCTTTGTGCTCGGGAGAGACATGTATGATGGGCTTATGGTGTTGTCATTTATCCATTTGTTTATTTGGTTTATGGTATGTTGTCTATTGTGTTACTATTTTGTTGTATGGTCTGGAATATTGTAGTTACTGTGTCATGTTGCAAGTTGTATGTTTTGTGTGTTAAAAAAATAAAAGTTGTTAATCAGGTGGCCGGGTTGGATCAGTGGGTAGAGCCAGGCGCACATATACTGAGAGGTTTACGACCTGTGACGATTTCCTGCATGTCTCCCCCCTCTTTGGGCTTCTCCGCCTCCAATTTTGACAGGACAGCCAGGTGAGAAAGGAAAAGCAGAGAGAGACATGCAGGAAATCGTCACAGGTCAGATTTGAACCCTGGACCTCTGCATCAAGGCATAAACCTCTTAATATATGTGCGCCTGCTCTACCCACTGAGCCAACCCGGCCACATGATTAACAAGTTTTACACACACACATACACACACACACACACACACACACACACACACACACAAAAATAGTCTAAAAAAAATATAAATAAACACCAGAATAATCATTTGAATGAGTAAAGTAACTAATAACTAGCTGGAGCTTTTCAAAGTGATTCAAATCTACACTGTAAAAAAATAAAAAAAATTCCGGCCAAAACCATATCAATCTTAAATTGCTTGGGATGATTCAAAGTGGGCCCTTAGAAAGAAAAATGATATTCACAGTAGGATATTATGGTGGAGGATTCTTTTTTTTTATTTTTCTGATTCTGTATTGATGTGTTGGAATTTTGAGGACATCAATTTGGATGTAAAGCTGTTTTAATATCAACACAAAACCTGAGAAAATGAAATAACATAAAAAACATTACCCTCCTTTTTTAGTTGTCTTATTTTTAAATGTCCCATATTATTCTCATGTGGAGGTTCATTCTTGTATTTTGGATTTCTACTAGAAGATGTTTACATGCTTAGGGTTCAACAGTAAGGGTTTCCCGATGGCCCGGGGCAAGTTAAACGCCAGTTGGGGACAGTAAATATAACAACCTACCGGCCCGTTTGGGCATTATCGTATCATAATCATTTGACTTGAATGTGCCCTTGGCCAATCAAGAATTTAGTTGCCACTTGATGCTTTCAACATGTTTTTTGACATATTTTTTTTGACTAGATTTTTGATGTTTTTTTTATGGAAAAAACCCCGTAACTTATTTTGACGGGGTTTTAGTTTTTCTTTACTTTTTTTCCCGACGTCTTTCCGTGGAGTTTTGTTTACAGGGGCCAGTAAAAATTCACTTCGGGCAAGTAGAATTTTTTTTTTTACTTGCCCGTTGAACCCTGATGCTTTAATGTTCCTAAAACACTTATTTAGGGCCCGAGCGCCGACAGCGGCAAAGCCCCTATTGAAACTGAAGGAATTCTTCTTTTTTTCCCGGCAAATGAATCGCCTTTTTGAGGGGCTTAACATACTCAAAAACTCACCAAAATGGGCGGTCGCATCAAGCCTGGTGAACATTTACGTATTTTAAGGGTGTCGGGAATAAGCGCACAAAAATGGCTCGCTAGCGCCCCCTACAAAATTTTAAATTTTTTAAAAACATAAACATACTGTAGAGGCTCAATTTGTTGACTAACGAAACATGGTACACATTTGTAGGATGTCAAGACGTACAAAAAAGCTCATTGGAGCCATACCCTAAACCCAACAGGAAGTCCGCCATTTTGAATTGAAAGTTCGAAATTTTGGCCATTTCCACATGTCGTACTTTAACGAACTCCTCTTAGAGATTTCATCCGATCGACTTCAAATTTGGTCTGTGCCATCTTAAGACTTAGAGATGAAAAGTTATTAAAAGAAAAACATTTCGTCATAGGGCATGGCCGTGGCGGGGTGGCCATTTTTTGCGTTTCGCCAACGAAACAGGAAGTGGGTGTAACTTGAGTGTACATTTCCCAATGAGCTCAACAATGTTTTCAGGATTTATAAGAGTTCAACCCTTACGACATCTAGAGACAGATATTTACTCAAAGTCATAGCGCCCCCTAGTGGCAACAGGAAGTAAGCCTAAAAGTCAAGGTGCTATACTTTAGAAATTTCATCCGATCAACTTCAAATTTGGTGTTTGCTATCTCAAGACCTCATCAATGAAAAGTTAGTAAAATCAAGACTTTTTGTCAAACGGTGTTGGTGTGGCGTGGCGGCCATTTTGCACGTTTAGCGATGAACAAGAAAGCTGTTGTAAATCGACTGTACATTTTCCAATCTGGACGAAATTTGAGATTGACAAGAGTCCAGGCCTGAGGACATCTACAGGCCAATATTGACTTTTGGTCATAGCGCCCCCTGATGGCAACAGGAAATCAGCCTTAAATGAGAAACATCATCCGATTTACATGACACTTATAATATGTAGTCTACAAGTGATATTGAGCCGGCCCCTATACTCTAGCCACGCCCATGTACTCAGGCCACCCGCCCTTTTCAGAACTTGTGAACCGTTTAAGGTAGAGTCTTGTGAGAGGTATCATTGAACTCAGCAGAGAGTTCACTTTTAATTGGTGACAGTTTCCCCCGCCCCATAGGCTTAAACCACGCCCCCTTTAATAACTAATGACCTATTTCTTGTACACTATTATGTGAGGTATCATTGAACTCAGAGAGTTCCGTTTTCATCGGTCATGGTTTAGCCCGCCCCTTATGCTTTAGCCACGCCCCCTTTCACAGCTAATGAACTGTATGACATAGAGTCTTGTGTGAGGTATCATTGAACTCAGCAGAGAGTTCCCTTTTCATTGGTGACGATTTGCAGTGTTTGAGTGCCGCACAAATACACATTCGCAAGGAGTGGCATCCGCCATTGACCCCCACACGCAAGGAGGTGCGAGGGCCCGTCCAACGCTGCTTGCAGCTTTAATTTTTTTTAATTTCTTCTCATAGTGTCTGTCTGAATATACCTGTAGTCTCTGTCTGTCTGAAACGCTCCGTTCTAGCGCCTGTCTCTTTAAGATCCTCTTCCGAAATAACTCCAAGACAATGAAGTTCTGCACTAACTCCTGTTCTATCTGTGTTGTAGGAAGGGAGAAACTCACAAGCCGACCCAGCATGATGGGAAGAACCAGTTTTGTCTTCAGCCTCATTGTAGCAGCATTGTTCTCTGGATTCGCTGCTCAGAAAATAGGTGGGAAGTTGTGTTTGTTTGTAAATGAGCCGTCAACCACAGTATATGTTTGGGATTCATGGTTTACTTTTGAAAGAACCTTGGGACAATAAAGTACATTGACGGGTTCGAGATTTCAGACTATGAATGAGTAGAAAACAGAAGTAAATATATGTAGAATTTTAAAAAGTACAGTAACTTCCATTGTGTACATCACAACCGGTGATTTTGGAGCTATGCAATGCTATCCATTGAACAATCATCCATTAGTTTATCACAATTTGTTTGTTTACATGCACATAATATTCCAGTTTTTGCTCTTATTCTGAAAAAGACAATATTCCTATAAATTGTTTACATGGCTAATGAAAGAGAATAGTCCTGTTTACATGCAGCCGTGTAGAACAGGATTTCCAGTGGTGGAGGGCTTGTTGGAGTGTGTGAACACAGCATCCCTCTTTCATTCCTTCAACCAGCTTCTAGAAAAGGTCAGCTCATATCCAAAAACCTGTTGATATCCAAGTCTTTGATAATGTTAAAAAGCAGCAGGGTTTGTCCTTCTTTTCTCTTGGCCGAGCATCTCTGCCACATCCCTGCAAACTGTCGGCTGGTTGGGTTTGTGTACAGTAACCATAGCAATGCACAGAGCTGACCGTACGCCGTAAGCAGACAAGAGCCGGTAAACTCTCACAAATTGCAGTAAAAACCCTGATTGAAATGCAGATTCTGAATGTGCTGTACACATCTCTAAAGAATGCTTCTAAAACCAGAATAATACTGTCACATCACACGTCTTAATCGGAAAAAGGCCTTATTTTCTGTTTTCCAAACAGAATATGCTGTTTACATGACCTGTATCAAATTCGGAATATGCTTCTAAACATACTCACTGTGACATTGTTAGCTCTAATTTTACACAGACTTTTCCCAGAACACCCTATTTTTGCGCGTGCTATGCTGACCTTGTTCTCCCCCCTCTCCAGATTGTGAAAACGCCACCGTGGCCGACATCGTCTTCCTAGTTGATGGCTCCTCCAGCATCAGCCCTGAAAACTTTCAGGAGGTCCGGTCTTTTCTCCGCAGCTTCATCGAAGCCCTCGACATCGGCCCCAACAAAGTTCATATCGGCTTGGCTCAGTACAGTGATGAACCTCGACAGGAGTTCCTGCTGATGGATCACTCTGACAGGAAGTCTCTGCTGGCCGCCGTGGAAAAAATTCAACTCCTAGGAGGAGGCACTGAAACAGGCAAAGCCATCGACTTCCTCCAGAAGCAGTACTTCACCAAAGAGGCGGGAAGCCGACTTGGCCAACGGGTGCCTCAGATCGCTATAGTTATCACGGATGGGCAGTCGACTGATGAGGTGAAGGAACCCGCCCAGAAGCTTAGGCAAGACGGAGTCATTGTGTTTGGCATCGGAGTGGGAGAAGCCAACCAGAAGCAGCTTGAGTCCATCGCCAACTGGCCTCCAGATCGCTTCCTTCACTCATTAGATAGCTATCAGGCTCTGCAGGGGCTGATGGAAAAGCTGCTGGAAACTGTTTGTGTCTCTGTGGTAGCTCAAAAGGAAGGTAAGGCTAAGGATTGGAGGAAAAATTGTATAGTTGCATAGTTGTTAATTTCACAATAATGGAAACTATCAAAGAAAAAAAATTAGCCAGAGTCTATGTTTTTCTGTGGCTGCTTATATGGTTTGGATCTATGAAGTTGAGAATCTTAACCAGGGATTCATTTATTGATTGATTATCCCACCCTGGCTCTAACCCTTATGGTCTACTTTACATTTGGTTTACTACTCTTACAATCTGCAGTCCACTTTGGTAGCCATTTTGTAAAAAAGTTCAACTTGATTACTGTCATTTCCATTAAAGGTTTTGAAGAACGCATGAAAAAATGTGCATGGGTAGGTGTAGTTAAGGTGTCAGTTTCTACACAGTCTTGTTCAAACTTATACTAAGACAAAAGTGTACCTGTTCCAAATGGCCCACTCAAAGCCTGCCATCATAGAAAGGGGCGAGACATGGCGAAGTTTACAAATGGCAAATGGGTATTAACGGTGTAGGACTTGCTACACATGAGAAAAGTAGTGGTGTTAAGCCTGAAAAAATAGAGTTTGGCACCATATTGTTTGTACAGTCAGCTTTTTCTTGTCAAAACCTGAAAATATAAACGTTAGTATGCATCTTTTTGGGGTTGAATGGTCAGTTAGGCTGAATTATTTGACCCCTCCTCAAATATGACAAACTAGCTATAACTTTGAGAGGTGGTTGCGAGGAGCCAGACAATATTGACTTGACTGTATTAAACTGTAACAGAATGTAATAATGTTTTGTTTTTTCTTCTTCTTGCAGCTTTGGCAGAAAGGTTTGCAGATATTTTCTTCCTGGTGGACAGCGGCATAGTTCAAGGACAGTTCGTATCTTTTACGAACGACCTTTTGAAATTAATCGATCAAATTAACGCCGGAGCGTCCACCTACCGTGTCGGTGTGGCACAGTACGGTCAAGATACCCAGGTTGAATTCCTTCTCAATGCTCATCAAACTAGACAGCAACTCCAGTCTGCTGTCAGTGGTTTCCGCCTGCGCCCACAACCCAACCAACCACATAACCTGGGTAGGGCTCTGCAGATGGCCAACACTCGCTTTTTTACCAGCGAGGCGGGGGGCCGTGCACACCTAGGCGCCCGACAGTTCCTGGTCGTTGTGAGTGGAAGAGACTCAGATGATCCCGTGTATAAGGATGCTCAAATGATCAAATCAGCAGGGGTTACTGTTGTTGGGATGAGTGCAGGTGCAAGTATTGATGCCTTACAACGTTTTGTCAGTTCTGGGTACGCATTTGACTCTCCCAAAGTACTTATTTTGAAGGATTCCATCTTGACTGAGAAAAAGGACGACATTACTGAAGGTGAGAATCGTCACTCCTTTGGGCACTCAGCCACCTAACCGTCGTTGTAATTCTTGTTGCTAGTGTCTGCAAGTGGACATTGTACGGCTGCTTTACAGGCAGTGAGGAACAAATAAGAATGACTGAGTTCATTTTTGGAAAAAAAAAGTAATTGAATGCTGTTATGAGTGTTAAATGTAAAGTAGATTTTAAACAAATCACCTTTAAATTATTTGATGCCATTCTTTTAACCTAGCCGCCTTTTAGGATCACAAATCACCAAACTATAAATAATTTCATCTTCAAATATATATTTGAATGGTTAAGTAGCCGACGGCTTAAGTTAACTTATCACACTCCTTTTCACAGATTGCAAAGGAGCCAATATTGCAGACATTGTGTTCATTGTTGATGAGTCGGGAAGCATTGGAACCGAAAACTTTAAGCTGATGCGCACTTTCCTGCACTCGATTGTGAGCAGCCTGGATGTAAGACCGAATAAAGTCCAAGTGGGCATCGTTTCGTACAACGAGGAGTCCAAAGCACAGGTCTACCTCAACACATTCGATAACAGGGAGGAAATCCTCCAGTTCATCAAGATCCTGCCTTACAGTGAAGGTGGAACGAACACTGGAGCTGCCCTAAACTTCGCTCGGACCAATATCTTCATTGAGGAAAAAGGTAGCAGGAAAAGTAAGGGTGTCCAGCAGGTGGCGGTGGTGATCACCGACGGTGAATCTCAGGACAGAGTGCATGAAGCAGCAATCAGTCTCCGTCGGGCTGATGTCACCGTATACTCTGTAGGAATCGAAAATGCCAACATGGAAGAACTGAGGGACATGGCGTCTCACCCCATTGATAGGCATGTTTTTAATGTCAACAGTTTCACCGAGCTGAAGGCCCTGAAGAACAGCCTGCAGAAAGTCATTTGCGAAAACATCATTGACCAAGCCGTCAAAGTCACTACAAGGGAATCCAAGGCCAAAAAAGGTTTGAACCACTGTTTTTTCATAGTCTTCTTTCGTTACGTGAATATTGACAAGTTCCATAGACACAAAATAATCAACATTTAAATATTGTATTAGTATTTATGATGAGAATGGGATGGGTGGAACAAAAAGTAATTTTGATCCAACCTAAGAATAGGTTTTTGTTCCCAGAATGACCAGTCAAAGCCAGACCATTTCCTATGTTTGAATGTTCATTTCTAGCCCTCTTCTCTTTGACTATGTGAAAAGAACTAACTCATGCAGTTGCTTTTCCTCTCCAGCATGTGTAAAAAAGGATGAAGCAGACATCTTCTTTCTGATGGACGACTCAGGAAGCATTGGGAACCGAGACTTCGAAGATATGCAGAACTTTATCTTGAGGTTTCTTGGTACCTTCAATATTGGGCCAGATCATGTCCGTGTCGGCCTTGTGAAATACGCTGATGATCCAAGTTTGGAATTTGACCTGACAGCCTCCTCAAATGTGGATAACCTGAAGAAATCAGTGGAGAATATTACACATGAAGGAGGTGGTACGGAGACAGGAAAAGCCCTAAAATCCATGGGCCCACACTTTAGGAGAGCGATGGAAACTCGTGGTCACAAAGTCCCGGAGTACCTGATTGTCATCACAGATGGGGAATCCACTGATAAAGTCAAGGCTCCAGCAGAAGAACTGAGGCTGCAGGGTGTCATCATCTTTGCCATCGGGGTGAAAGAGTCAAACGAAGCTGAGCTACTAGATATTGCAGGCGACTCCAAGAGGACTATCCAGGTCAATAATTTTGATGCCTTGAAATCCATCAACAATGACATCATCACAGACATCTGTACTGAAGACGGTAAGTAAAGGTTAACTACACTGGACTTTAAAATACATATGGCGTTTTTCCACTACACGGTACCTGCTCGACTCAGCTCGACTCTACTCTCCTTTTTTGGTTTTCCATTATGATAAAAAGTCCCTGGTACCTGCCAACAGGTACTTTATTTAGTATCACCTCCGTCCAGGTTCCAAGCGAGCTGAGGCGATACCAAAAGGTGACGTGAAAACCTGGAGACTACTAATTGGTCAGAGAGAATCATCACTAATCGCTGCATCATCATTGCTAGCGAGATGGGGGTGTCCTGAACAAACCTGACATTTTTAAATAGTTTAGCCAGCGGTGTTTTTTTTGTTGCCTCCAGCTTCTTTTGAAACTAAATGTGTCTTCTGGCAAACAGGCACATGCCGAGAATCAAAAACAACACACCTTCCACGTTCTGTGTGTGTGTCGCGTACTAAATCTGCAATGGAAAAAGGAGGACAGGGTGCCGCGGTCACGCCAAGTAGAGCTGGTATTAGCAGTGGGTAAGCGCCAATAGTTAGCAAAAAGGAGAGGGAAGGGAGGGAAGTGAAACCAGATCTTCTGGGTTTTTTGCCAGAAAAAAATAAATGACAATGACATTGATAATATTACAAAATACTAAAAATACAGCCTTGAAACAGCCTTGCAACCTTAGTCAACAGTTTTTAAACAATTGCTTACGTTGAAACATTTACGACTCACCTCAATTCAAGCTGCTCTGGGCAAATTCATGTCCACTAATGATTCTTCATAAGCTATGCCATCCAGTATAATCATCCTTGACTAGAGAAATTGGGTGAATGTCACCTTAGCTAGGTCCTTCAGTTATTTGTGCACTAATTCGGGCATGGGGGTCATTTTAGAAGTGTTCTTTTAAGCAAAGCCTTCCAAAGGTACCAATTTTAGTTTCATTGTTTGCAATCAATCTCAGTGATACCCAACGACTGGGCCCTAAGGGAAGAAGAGGGGGAAAACAGGAACACCACGTTAATATTTCTCTGTTCTGTGTCCACAGCTTGCAGAGATATACAGGGCGACATATGTTTCTTAGCTGACGGCTCTGAGAGCATCTCTAAGAGTGACTTCATAAAAATGAAAGAATTCATGAAAGCTGTCATCAGCAAGTCCGCCATCGAGCAGAATAAGGTGCACGTCGGTCTCATGCAGTTCAGCACTGACAACAGGCTGGAGTTTCCCCTCACCCGCTACTACAGCAGAGAGGAAATTCTGAAAGCCATCGATAATATGAAGCAGCTGGATCAAGGCACGCTCACAGGAAAGGCCCTTACTGAGGTGTCACAGTATTTCGATAAAACCAATGGAGGGCGTCCTGACATCAGTCAGAGGCTGATCGTGATAACAGATGGCGAGGCCAAAGACGAGGTCATAGGCCCCGCTGATGCTCTGAGGAAAAAGGGAGTGGTAGTCTACGCCATTGGAGTGGTGGACGCCAACACCACCCAGCTGGGTGAGATCGCCGGCTCCCTAGACAGGGTGTATTCTGAGAAAAACTTTGATGCGCTGAAGGACTTGGAGAGCCAGGTGGCTTTGGAGCTGTGCCGGAAAGGTGAGAGCAGTTTCCCCAAAAATACTTTAGAGTAACCAGTGTACACGTTTGTAAAAGCGTTGAGCTATTAGCTTAATCTCTCAAGTGTTCCAGTCTGCTTTAAAGGACTCTGCACTTTAAATAAGCATGAAAATGATTTTCAACAACATATGCATGTATGACACCCATTATCTCCATGATTTACATATATCTTTATTATTAAGAATGAACAGGTTAAATAGAAATGTAAAAAGAGCTTTTGTGCTTTTAACAGTTAGCATTGAAGCTAATTATTGATCAGCAACCCCTGTGCAAAGAAACTCTAACTTTTGTTTTGACAGCAATCAAGTGTATTTCCTGAAATATTTAAACAATCTTTTAAGTTACTGACTTTATGCTTTCTTTTTTCTTTCAACCAGATTGTACAATAAATAATGCTGATGTCATTTTCCTGGTGGACAGCTCCAAAAGCATTGATGATACAGAGTATGGAAGCATGCGGATCTTTATGGAGTCAATAGTGAAACAAACCACAGTTGGCAAGGACATGACTCGTTTTGGGCTAATTTCCTACTCCAATCAACCCCAGTCTCATTTTTCTTTGCATGACTATGACTCCAAACGAAAAGTCCTTGCAGCATTACCAAAGCAGAAGCCAACAGAAGGAGACACCCACACGGGCGAGGCCTTGCAATTCTCGTTGCAGTACTTTAACGCTGCACATGGTGGCCGTAAAGCATTTAATGTTCCGCAGATTCTCATGGTGATCACAGACGGGGCTGCCACCAACCCTTACATCTTAAAAGAGCACTCCGATGCACTGCGAGACAACGGGATCATCGTCATCAGTGTCGGAGTGAAAGAAGCAAACATTGATCAGCTGGAGACTATGGCTGGTGGCGACAAATCCAAAGTTTTCTTTGTGGACAATTTTAAGGCTCTAGAAACTCTTTACGAAACTATGTCTTCTGCCTTCTGCAAATCTACAAAGCCAGGTAAGAGTAATGGCACACAGACTTGCAGCTTTTGCTCTATACTTTATCAACACATTCTTACTCCCAGCACATCAAAAACTGACGCTTGGTCAGGGGCCTTTGGCGTACAAACTGAAGTAAGTAATCCCATCTGTGGTGATACTTGATGCTCTGGTTACCCCTTTTGCTGAACACACCTGGTCAAGCTAATCAGGCATGCCAGATAATCTGCGGACCACAGGAGGCACATATAGTGCGTTCCATTTAAATCGGAAGTCGGAGCTGGGAATGATGTCACACAGGAGTGGAGCGCGTTCCATTCATACAAGTCGGATTTCACTGTGGGGTTGCACTTTTCAGGTTAGCCATTGTTAGGGACCGTTCGATATTAATGGGATGGACCACCGGAGTATAGGGGAGGGTCATGTCTTTTTATTCTTTGTTGAGGGGAGGGTCACCCAACATTTTTCAGTCTGGGGGGGGGGGTACCCAACTTTTGTATTAATGAAAACAGCAAAATTTCAAAGTGGCTTGTTTGGTGCATATTTTTTCATGTAGCTCTTAGTCTCGGCCCTCCTTCGCTACCAGATGGGTCTGACCCATGAGTTTGCTGGGGGGCAGGGGGACTGACCCCTGGTGGCTGAAATAGATAATTGCATTGTTTAAAAAACGAGTAGAATAATTACATCTGGCATGACCAGATATTCTATAAATATCTTAAATAACACAAAACAACTAAATGGTCGTAGGTAATACATCAGATTTCATATACTGCTTTAGTAAAAAAAATATTTCCTGGCGGACGATGGGAGCAGCCGGACGTAAAAAACGAAAATTACTGTTGCACTAGTCCGGACATCTTGCCGTGCCAACCTTGCAGTAAAGGTTTCCTAAATGCCATGTATTTATGTATGTATTTATTCCACTTTGTTTAAACGGCGAAGTGGAGAGGCCTCGTTCACCTGTTTGGAGCTGGCTGGTGAATGTGACGCTAGTATAGGCCTTGCTGGATACACCATGTCATTTACCTTTTTGTGGATCTACTGATCGCTGTAGATTTCCTTTTTTTCCATGTCATTGGATTACGGCAAAATACGGATCTTTTTTCTCAACGTTTTATGCTGTGACTGCGCTTCATTTCTGCGTTTGGAGAGGCATCTCAACAGACTGTAGGTCGAACACTGATTGTTCACTGTTACATTTTAGTTGAATTTAAGGGTCGGCGCATTCCTCCACCGTCTGTCTATTGCGTTCCAAGACAGCCGTGCCGCGTTTGGATTTCATGAGGGCGAATTGTTAAATTGTTACAATGTAATTTAAAATCTGCTTTAAAAATAAACATATATGTTTTGGAATATAATGTTCAGCTTCGGCAGCTTTACCTACGTGCTAAAATATACAATGACTGAGGAAGCCTAGTGACGAGTCCATAGCAAACAGTGTTGGATTTGTTATTTCCCAGTGTCCTTTGGTCTCAATGTTTTATTGTTTTATTTCATGTGAATACTAGTTTACTAGAGGAGTAACTTAGTATTTGAAGTAATACAGTAATGCAGGAAGTGTGCATTTAGTTTCCATGCTTATTGTGTTTCCACAGAAATGTTAGTGAGTAAATCTACTGAAATGGCCACCACACCATAACAGAGGAGTGTGATGTGTAAGATGAGAATGCAGAGGTTAACTTGTGTATGACATGGCTGTAAAAAATGAAATGGCATCTGTACATCTTTGCTAAGCGCAAACTAGCACATAACGTGAGGGTTATGCCTCTTTTTCAAGTTATTTTGGAGGGTCATAGAAAAATTATTACTGGCGAGGGGAGGGTCAAGTCTTTTTAGCCTAAAGGTCCCAAAAATCCTCCGGTGGCTCCTTAAATAAATAGCGAACAGTCCCTTAGCAATACCAGTTGATAACGCATTGGGCTGTTTTTTGTGCATACAAACACTATACATTAGCAACATGTCCACAGATAAAAGTTGGACAGTACTGTGTGTACGACTGATTTAATGATACACAAAAAAGACAGGTGCTATTTAATTGTATATTACTACAGCTTTCACTACTGTGAAAGTAGCCATGTTGGATTTCGAGGTCTGCTTGCTTGGCGTACTGTGAGGGGCTCTGACTTCCCAACTCGGAAATCTGAATTCAGGGGGCATGTTTCCGACTTTGAACTTGGAAAATCTGACTTCCGAGTACAAATAGAACGCACTATCACATCACAGCTACCACTCTCTGAGGCTACATCTACACTACTACGTTTTGGTTTTTAAGCTGTGTTTTAGGCCCAAAAAGATGAAGCGTTTTAGCTCCAGTAGCAGAAATATTCTCCGTGTATACTAGAGTTTAGATTCTCTGCCCGAGTCCGAGCCCGAACTTGACCGATATTTTCCGCCGTTATCCTCGGGCCGGGCCGGGCCCTTGACCAAGCATTTGTGTTTTTTTAATCATTACTTTATTAGCCTAATTCGGTGGGGAGAAAGCTATGTCTCTTCAGTTTCTCCCGTAGCTCTGGGTGTATGTCCTGCACTGACTGTGAAGTAAACGGTGCCACATCATGTCTCCCCCATCTGCAGCACTGTTGTCGGCCAGTGCGTCAGCATGCAGACCGTGGCGAAGGACAGTATTAATTAGGTGATCAAGATAAAAAAAAGTCTCCTATATGGTTCCAGGGCTTTGATTATGTTGCTGCCTTGATCTGTTACCCACACCATTCGGCTGAGGGAGCTTATAGGGTTGAGTTTTATTTTTTACGTTTCTTCATTCGGATCATTTGCGATCCATTCCATTCTGAACAGCGCAGTTTACATGCTACGTTGATGCATTATTCATTAAGATAATTCTAAACAGATTTCTGTCCATAAGTAAAAACAACTCGGAATTGTAGTTGAGAACATCAGTTATAACGGCCCACGTATTAAAAAATGTTTGGGTTTAAATCAGGCTCAGGCTCATAATTACAGTTAATGTTTCGGGCCGGGCCGGGCTTGGACACAACGTGCACGGGCTCGGGTAGGGTTGGGCTTGATTTTTTGGGCCCGATTTAAGCTCTAGCATATACTAACATGCCCAAAAGGCATATCTCTTGGCCATTCACATGTACTGGGCATGCACATGCCGGTGTAAACAGGAAGCAGCATGTATACTCCACCTAAGTGGTGGTAGTTGCTTTTACTATAGGGGAAGAACAGCAATGACGAAAAATAAGATGAGAGTTTTTCTTTTAATAAGTTTGGACCGATGAGGGAGAACTGTTACTAAAAGTAACACATGATTACAAGGTGATGAAAGGCAGCAGAAAACACAGACTTGGAGTCTGTCTGACGTTACTCTGCCATTGAAAATCATGGATGTATAAGTTTGGAAATACAGAAATTACTTTGGAGAAAGAACAACAATGGTAAAAAGTAAGAGCAGGGATTTATTATCTTGGAGCGATGGCGAGGTTGACCTGTTACTGAAATGTACGTAAGCTACCTAACCGATAAGACTGACTGATGTGCGTCCTCGTTTCCAAAGGTCTCCCTTTGTGTCCGTCCAGACTACAAAGAAACCCCACAGTAAAATGGGGAGTTGAGTGTATCGTTTGCTATACAGTTCTAATTCCAAGGCACACTTGTGTATTAGTAATGACTTTCTCTTTTTTTTGCTTTGGCAGCTTGCAAGACTGGTGATTTTGTCTTCCTACTTGATCAGTCTAGCAGCATCAACCAAGACGAACACGATATCATGAAAAACTTCACGACAACATTAGTCGACAGCTTTGAAGTCGGTGAAAAGTTGGTGCACATTGGACTTTGCCAGTTCAGTGACGATCCTAATGATGAGTTTTACCTCAATGAGTACTACAATAAGGAGGATTTGAACAGACAAATTCTTAATGCGGATTACTCAGGTGGAAACACCTACTTAGGGAGAGCCTTGGATCACGTTAAGGAGTACTTTGAGGAGTCGCGGGGCAGCCGTGACCAGGTCCCCAAAAATTTGGTGGTGATCACAGATGGTGATTCTCATGATGACGTGGAGGACGCAGCTGACGTTCTCAGGGATCGGAACATTACGGTATTTACCATCGGCGTTGGAGATGTCCACGACATGCAGCTCCTGCAGATTGCTGGCACCCCAGAGAGGATGTTCACTGTGCGGAACTATGATGTTTTGCACTCTATCAAGCAAAGTGTGGTTGATGTCATGTGCAATGACCCACCCCCACCGCCCACAGACTCCCCATGACCCCCAAAACCCCCCACACCGCTGCCACCCCCGAAAGACTGCACCATTAATATCGCCATAGGATTCGATATTTCTCAAAGGACCGGAGCTCCTGATGAGGTGCTAATCAGCGGCATGTAGTGGAAAGTTTTTATCTGTCATACTGATGTGTGATATTTCTTTCATATATTATCCATTACTGCATGTTTTTTTATATTTTCATGACTTTATATGAATTTACTTTCATACTATACGATATTTACTCTGTTTTCTATATTATATTATAATATATCAGTTATAGGGATCCATTATAAGTGCTCTATTATCTGAAAAGGAAATCATGGTTTCTCCTGCCTCCATAGCACTGAAGTTGCACTGCCCCCTCCATCTCGTGTAGCCGATGTACTTGGCAGTACCTGGCAAAGGGCCAATACCCTGAAGCAACTCAGACTCAGCAGTAAATAAGAAGAATCAGCGAGTGTACAGAATTGCTGAGTCTACAAGAATACAGTCCCTCCCTCTGCATGCTCACCCATAAAAACCCTGAGGTTTCTTTGTCACACTGACACACCTTCTCAGACTGCTTGTCACTCTGTTAAACTGTATCCTTCTAGTTGCAAGAATAATAAAGAAAATAACATGAATAACTCCAGTGTGTCAGACAATCTTGATTTCCAGTTCCATCACTGAACACCAAAGAGATTTTGCACAACAATTAGGTGTCAGAAGCAGTGGTGTAGTCTAATGTATTGTAGTGGATATACTGTACTGTATGTATATCATAGTGGGAGGTCTGGGTGTCCTCCCCCAGGGTTATTTTCAGTGTCAATTACTTCATTTCCTGTATTCTGATACACTTTTATGCACCAATTTGCGGTGGAAATACCTTTATTTAGCCTATGTGAATAAGAAAAACACAGATGAAAATTCAAAATATATCAAAAAAATAATGGAAAGTATGTTGTTGTGTGTCATTGGGCATTTTTAAGTGGGTATATGGAAATCCTGGAGCTTTCTTAGTGGGCATACTGCGTATACCTGTGTATCATGTAGACTACACCACTGGTCAGAAGTGGGATCGGGTGCAAGTCCGTCGGGGATCCAGAGGGTGCAAAGGCTGATCACCTTTCCTCTACCTCCACAAAAAATGGGATTGGAAGACGAGAGGATAAAGGCACCCAACAGTCACTGATCGACGCCACACCGATCTAGACGAAAGGAAATAATCTCCTAAATTCGATTTTTTTCTTTCTGAAAATGTAATTATAAGTCAAAATTATATATAGACAGTTATATACATTAAGTAAATTCTGAATTACAAGATACTATAAGACAAACCAAAAGGTTTAAAACAGTTTTTCTATGATATTGGCCACATGTGTTTTTAATATAGTAGGGAATTTGGGGAATCCATAAGTAAAATGCTTTTGTTCCATATTCATCTGTCATGATGAGAAATTGGATTTCTCGAATGTGAGTCAGTAACTGTGAATTCATGAACCCTGAGTTTACAGGGAACCTCTTATTACTAAAGATGAGAAGTGATTTCTCGCTAATGTCCTAGACGTAACGGCTTTAACCCTTGTGTTGTCTTCCCGTCAACCATGGAGTAGTTGTCTTTCCGGGTCAAAATTGAAAATGAACTTTTTTTGCCGCTTTAGCCGTCGTTTTTGTCCCTTTTTTCGATGCTTTTAACGCTTTTTGAAATGTTTTTCTCAACGCTTCTTTAAATTCATGGTCAATAAACCTAATTTATTTGACATTTTAGCAAAACAGTTTGTTAAAAAAACTGAAATTATGAATTATTTTGACTATGAGTTAAGATCAGAGGATGTTGAGTGGATCACAGACTGTCAAAGTTTAGTCAGGATACTGTTTTGAAACCATTTCAAACATTCTTTTCAAATGCTATACAATTAAATAAAAGACCCAAAATGTCATTGTTTGAGTTAGTTGAAAGAAAATTAGTAGAAAAAAACTGCACTTTAACCCTTTTAGTGCTGCCTTTTATTGTTGTGGTTGTGGACATTTCTGTTGCCTGTTATTATTATTTATGTATGTTTCCTGTTGTGTTTATTGTATTCCGTGGTCTGTGTATATTTTGTTGTGTATATTTCTGTTCCCTGTTGTGTATTTCCCTGTTTATGTTCTGTTTCCTGTTTTATTTTGATAGTCTGTTTTCTGTCTTGTCATGTCTAGTTTCACTTCCTGGGTTTTCCCGCCTTTGTGATTGTCTGATGTGCTCCACCTGTTCCACAGCCCTGGTGTCACCTGTCTTGTGTCTTCTCGTTACCTAGTTTATTTAGCCCCTGTGTTTCCTTTGTCTTTTGTCAGATTGTTTTGTGTCCTGTTCCTGTCAGTTTGTGTGTGTTAGTGTCTGGTCAGTTTCTACCCTTCCTCCATTTCCTTGGTTTTTTACTCCCTTGGTTTTCTTGGACGCCTTTTACCTATTTTTTGGAATTGCTTTTTGCCTGCTCCTTTTCTCAGGACTCCCTTGGTTCATTTTTGTGTTTTGTAATAATAAATCCTCGAGCTCAAACCCTCTCCTGCCTGCCTGCCTCTCCCTGTGTTTGGGTCCTTTAATCATCTACACTGTAACATTTATATTCAATTCAATGTTCAATTTATAAAATAACAGGATGTTGTTAATTATTTAATTTGTTTTAAATCCAACAAGCAGTTTGTTGTAAATAGCAGAATAGTGAAAACAGCAGAACTAAAAACACTTTAATATCTCTTTATTATCGCAATATTCAACGTTATCCCACATCGCATATTTTCCTCAGATCGTCAGCCTTAATCCAAACGGTTTTATATGGTGCTAAAACAGTATCATAAGTATTTGCAACTTGTAAAACGCAATGCACAAATGAATGCAGAGTGATTCATATCCGTAATTCTGTGTTGTATCTGTGCCTCTAATTTGTGACTTGTGAAACACAATGCACAAATGAATCAAATATATTCACTAGCTCGCCGACGGGTTTAAGCAGTGCTTAATAACATTTTCAGACTGCCAATTCAATACAAAGACCAGACAAAGCCCATGTTACAGGGCTGACTTTAACGAGCTAAGTTAGCATCGCTGTTCAAGCTGTACAAGAACGTGAACATTAGCACGCTCCAAAATGTAGCAAACTGTCACTACCGCTATAACAACAGAAAGTAAATTGTAAATGTACTGCAACAATGATGCTGAAAACATAAATGTAATTTATTTGACAACAAAGTCCTGCTAATATCAACTTACCCGGATGAACGTCAAGTAGATTCTGCCAACCATCTCTGAAACATTTGACAAGGCTTCTTCATAGTCTTCATGTAGTTTAACAGCGGTTAGCATCCATAAGTGTTGCATTATCGCCATCTACTGGAGAGTGCTGGGATCGTCACCTGAGACACGAATTGTTTGTGACAACAACGGCGCAGAAAAACAGTCTCAAAAGTAGCCACACAAATAGAAGGAGATTTACAAATATATTTACATTGAAAATTACTAAGTTCATTTACAAATGATGAAATACGAGTTACAAATTAGATGCACGGACACAGATACACATTTGCGGATACAAATTGCTCTGCATTCATTTGTGCATTGTGTTTCACGAGTTGCAAATACTTAAGAGACTGTTTTAGCACCATAATGAAATGTGAATTTGAGCCTCACGTTCTCGGCTGGGTTTTGATTTCTCCAGTAGTTTCTCCCTCCGACCAGCAGGCGGCGCCATCAGACAGGACACTCAGCAGCAGGGATGTAGAGGAAGTTAAACACTTTTAACTACATTTACTTGACTGTCAGACAAATGTATCGTGGAGTAAAAAGTACAATATTTCCCTCTGAGATGTAGTTTAGTGCAAGTAGAAAGGAGCAGAAAATAGAAACAAGTACATTGAATTTGTCTTTAAGTAAACATTTTGAGTAAAGTTACTTTGATTCCACCTCTGGAGGAAGGCAAGTAACTAAGTGAACCCCAGTCTTGCTAAATCTTGTCAGTATAATAAACTGTTCTGCCTAAAAAAAAGAGGACATTTTGTCCTTTTTTGTTCAGGACCTTTAGCCTGCCTCTCTTAGTTATGCTATTATAACGCTAGACTGCTGTTGGGGAAGTTCCTTCCTTCCAAGGACACAATGAGCTGCTCCCTCTTCTCTCTTTTCACTTGTCTCCTTTTGTGTGCATCTTAGTCCCAGAAATGCTTGTTACTAACCTAGCTCTGAGGAGTTTTCTCCCCGGTGTCCCTATGTTTCTTCTTCACCCAGAATATCGCCTTGGAATAGGGTGGCACCTAGACCGGGGTCTTGGGTGCAGCTGACGCTATGGACTTACTACACCCTGCTACGCTCTGCGATTCCCTGCAGTGTCCGACTGCGTCCTGCTGAGTCCAACCGCGTCCACCCAGGCTGCTGTGCCACACTACACCCCATAACGCCCTGCTGTGCCCTACTATGACATGAACTACTACGACTACCATTGTGGTCACTGTTTCACTATCTTTATTATGACTATTATTGCCACCACTCATCACATCCCCAACCGGTGCCGTCAGACACCGCCTACCAAGAGCCTGGATCTGTCCGAGGTTTCTTCCTAACAAAAAAAAAAAAAAGGGAGTTTTTCCTTGCCACTGTCGCAATAGCTACTGCTAATGCTTGCTCTTGAGGCAACCACTGTAATAGTTGGGGCTTCGTAAACTACAGGGTGTGGTCTAAATCTGTAAAGTGTCTCGAGATAACTCTTGTTATGATTTGATACTTTAAATAAATAAATTGAAATTGAAGGACCGGACTAAACCAGAGTCAGACCAAACCCCTGATTCTGAACTTTCCTTTTAGTGCCACCCTCAGGACAAAATATCCCCTTTTTCTTTTTTTAGCAGAACATCCAGTGATGTAGTCTACGTCAGTGGTTCTCAAGCTTTTTTTAATAATGTTCCCCTTTGAACAGTGTTTTTAAGCCATGTACCCCCTAACCAGCGCAAATAATTTTTAGTAGAAAAAAAAAGTCTCTATAAAGAGGAAGAATACAGCGATGTCAGCGATAGATTTACTAAACAACAGCCTTGGACCTGGAAAACATTTAGATGATGATGAAGAAAGGAGACAAAACCTTGGAAAAAGATGGTAGAAAGAAGGAAGAATGGTAAGAATAGGTAGAAAATAGTAATAAAAACTATAAAAAAAAAAAAACACAGTAGAAAGAAGGAAGGCAACACTAGGGCGACAAAAGGGACAAAAAATTCAAATAAGCGACAAACTTCGAAAAAGTGACAAAAACTTTGCAAATAGAGACAAAAACTACGAAGAAACAAGACAGTAGAAAAAAGTAAGGAAGAAAGGCAAGAATAGGTCAAAAAAACGACAAAACCTTCAAAAAAAGGTGACAAACTCGGAGAAAATAAAGACCGTAGAAGTAACTACAGCCTTGTAACTGAAAAACTGTTTGCAAAAAATGTCATGTACCCCCTGCAGTCCTCCAAAATACCCCTAGGGGGTCATGTAACCCCTGCAGTCCTCCAGAGTACCCCTAGGGGGACATGTACCCCCTGCAGTCCTCCAAAGTACCCTTAAGAGGACACGGACGCCCTACAGTCCTCCAGAGTAACCCTAGGGGGACTTGTACCCCCTGAAGTCCTCCAAAGTATCCAACGTTAGATAAAACAAAGTGAGAGAGAGAGAGAGAGAGAGAGAGAGAGAGAGAGATGCTAACGTTAGATAAAACAAAGAGTTCCCTGTACAGGGAGCACTCAGTCATATCATATAACTCACTGTGCGCTGATGCCATTTTTTCCTGTTGCTAAGGAAACAACAGGTCTGGCTACTCCACTTGTCATTGGTCGCCTGTCAAAAAAGCACTTGACGTTGGGCGTTTTTTCAGAAAAGTTGAACTTTTTTCAACTTCAAAAAGACGCTCCGAGCTTCAGAAAAGTCAGGGGTGGCATTTAAAAAAGCGGTCACGACTTGTTTCGAAAACTCGGTTTACTCCGTTGGATTATAATGTAAAACAGAGCGCTGGCTGCTTTAAAAAAGACGCCAAGTGTGAACATAGCCTTAGCTGTACTTTTGGGGAGCAGGTTGTCTTTCATATTTTTTGGAGGGGGGACAAATACCTCTTCTAATTATTTGGGGGGACATATCCCCTGCATCCTGCCCGATATCTAAGCCTATGCCGCAAACTGAACAAACGTAGTATACCCACTACTATAATCTAGACCAGAGGTTCTCAAGCTTTTTTCAATAATGTTCCCCCTTTGAACAGTGTTTTTTAAATTTCTTTTTTTAATTTAACCAGGTAGGCCGTTGAGAACATAGACTGTTCAGACCCAAACTTGAGTTTTAATTTTTACAGCAAACAAACAGAGGCAAAATTAAAATACACAACTGTATTGTACTGATAATGAAATATCAGAGTGAGGGCACTAAAATAAGATAAGGATAGAATTATACTTAAAAATAAATAAATAAATAAAAAAATACAATAGAATAGACAGTCCATGACAAGAAAAATTAAACCATGCATGACATGTTAAGCAGTCTTTCCAGGAGACTACCAAAACACTGCTGCATGTCCATTCATTGTCCAATGTAAGGTTGATGTAGTCAAATAAACAGACCCCTGTATTGTACCCAGACCACTTCCACCCTCAATTCCGTGATAGCTCCCCAGGAACAGGCCACAATGAGCAGAGTGTATACACATACCTTCTAGCTACCATGTAATGAATACAATCTTAAGAACATTCCCCATTTCTCATTACATTTATCAATGTCGTTTATTATACTATAGGATATTCTTTCAAAAGCCGCTACTTTGCCTAGCTCTGTAAGCCAGTCTTGAAACAACGGGCCTTCTGCATCTTTCCACTTTTTCATTATCATCTGTTTGCCAATCATTATACTTGTCTGAATCCAATTGGTTAGGGGTTTTACAATATGGGCCATAGGCTTAGGTTTGTCTAATATGTAAAGACTGGGGTAAAACTCAAAATCCACTCTTATGACTCTGTGATATTCTCATGAACCCTTTTCCAAAATGTCTGAAACTTTGGACATGACCATAGGGCATGTGTTAGGGTACCCAGCTCCCCTTCACACCTCCAACAGTCTGGTGTTACCTTTATACCTAGCATGAATAGCCTACTTGGGTACCAATAGAAACGATGGAGGATTTTGAATTGAATCAATCTTATTTTTATTATTATCCCTGGAAACTTGTTTAGTGACTCCAATAATTGTATCCCAATCACTTTCTTCAATTATTATGTTCAGGTCCCTCTCCCATAAGGTTTTCAGAGCTGTGTTGGACGGGTAACCAGTATGGTTCATAAGCATAGATGGGAGGCCAGGGGGCCACAGGAATGATCCGGCTTGAAATAATGTTTTTGGGCAATACGTCGTCAAGGGGAGAGCATCAGACTTCGTCCAAATCACTCTATAACCTGAGAAGCTAGAGAAAGATTTTATAATTTCGAGCAATGCGGGAATAGATTTGCCTAGGTCCGTAATGAACATTAAAATATCATCAGCATATAGCATAAGTTTGTGTGTGGTCCCCGCAATAGTGACTCCCGGGATATTAGGGTCTTTACGAATTGCTGCGGCTAAAGGTTCCAATCCTAAGCAAAACAATAATGGGGAGAGAGGTGAGCCTTGTCGGGTCCAACGACCTAGCTTGAAATGTGAAGAAATGATGCCATTAGTTTGTAGGGCTGCTTGAGGCTCATTACATAACAGTTCACCCATTTTGGAAACGTCTGCCCAAAACCATAAATCTCCAGCACTTATAAAAAAGGTATTGCCACTCTATGCAGTCAAATGCTTTTTCAGCATCGAGTCAGATGGTGATGGACATGTTATCTGAGGCAAATCTATTACGTATAAACCCAACCTGATCTGCATGTATTAGCGTAGTTATAACACTACTGAGACGATTTACTGCAGAAAGCACATGTGGGAAAAATGATTACTTGTAATATTTTCAAGTATTGATGCCTCACGCACATTTCTTCACTCCATATCATCCACATTACCATGAATATTAAATCCAGCAGTGTTATTTGCGCTTGTACTAAGTGATAATTGTTCCATAAACACCTCCAACTCAAATCTTAAATAAAAATTTGTTCTTAATCTTTAATCAGCACTGTCTCGCTGTCACATTGTCCGCTAGGGAGCGCAGGAGGAGGGTATGGCCCAACTGCATGGAATACAGGATAGCATCAAATACCCTACCATCAAATACCCTACCATCAGATAACGGCAGAACACAGTGTAGCCTATATATATATATATATATATATATATATATATATATATATATATATATATATATATATATATATATGTATATATATGTATATATGTATATGTATATGTATGTATGTATATATATATATATGTATATATATATGTGTGTATGTGTATATATATATATATATATATATATATATATATATTTATGTCTTTAATACTGTGCATATATCATCAAATGTCAAAGTCTGGAAATACAGAGTATTGCAGCTGTTAAGTTCACGCAATCGTTACACTTAAATGTCCTCGTTATCGGTCCAAACTTCAATACTGTTCGTGACAAAACCTGCATGAAGAAAAGTGTGTTTGCCTATTACACTTTCTTTCGTCTTCAAATTGTATCTCGGGCTGAGGGATACCAGTCTAGTCAATGCTGTGATTTTGGCAAGGTGTTGTCAATCACTAAAATTGTTGTAAACATATAAATACTGCGGTGAACCCCATGCGTAATGCTGCATGATGGCACTACTGGCACTGCAGGAGGATTACGCCAATGGAAGAATCAGGAGAGAAAGAGGCTTCAGGGACCATGACGATGACTGGCTAATATACCGATTTAAATTAAGGCAACCGGTATCCAGAGGGAAATGGCAGACAGCTAAGTGTTTTTTTTCTTGGTTTATTGGTACTCGCATCAGACAATGAGAGTGAGATGGAGTAACATCTGTTCCCTTCCAAGTGACCAATGGTATTCGCCAGAGCGGAATTCTGTCTCCTTTTCTTTTTAATATGTATATGAATGATTTGTCTTTGATTTTTAATGCATGTGGTACAGGTTGTAGGGTTGGTGACTCACTACTTAATCACCTTATGTACGCAGATGATTCGGTCATTTTTAGCCCATATAACTAGCTTTTCAAAGTGAATCAAATCTACACTGTAAAAAAACCCCTATAATATCCCGGCAGCAGGGGCGCCCAAAAAACCAAGAAAAAGGATATTCACAGTAGGATATTATGTTGGAGGATTCTTTTTTTCTATTTTTCTGACTCTGCATTGATGTGTAAATTTGGATGAAAAGCTGTTTTAATATCAACACGAAACCTGAGAAAATGAAATAACATAAAAACATTACCCTCCTTTTTTAGTTGTCTTGTTTTTAAATGTCCCATATTATTCTCATTTGGAGGTTCATTCTTGTATTTTGGGTTTCTACTAGAAGATGTTTACATGCTCATGGTTCAACAGTAAGGGTTTCCTATGGAGCCCCCCTGGTCCCACTTTGTCAAAAAAATTAATTATAACTATACTATAAGATATTAACTCGTGGCCTCAAGATAGTATCTCGTGGCCTCAAGATAGTATCTCGTGGCCTCAAGATAGTATCTCGTGGCCTCAAGATAAGTGTATATAAAAGGAGAATGCACAATGGAGCAGCTTTTCTCTCCAAAGCAGAGAGTGCACGCTAAAGTAAAAACTACCAAAATGTGAAACACTTCAATAATTAATGAACCAGTCTGCACACTCCACTATAGGCTAACTTAAAATCAGAATCAGAAATACTTTATTGATCTTTATTGATGCTATTGATAACCCGGGGGACAATTCTTCTGTCACAGTTGATGTGCACATCAAGACATTTAAAGGAATATAAATAATAATAGAAGTTGGTAAATGTATGTAAAATGTAAAAAGTATAAATATAGGCTACAAAATATGAAGAAAAATTATAAAGGACTATGGATATGCAGCCTACAAGATTTACATTACTGTATTAACAGAATTGTGATGAACATCCATCCATCCATCCATCTTTGTCCGCTTATCCGGTCTCGGGTCGCGGGGGTAGCAGCTCCAGCAGGGGACCCCAAACTTCCCTTTCCCGAGCCACATTAACCAGCTCCGACTGGGGGATCCCGAGGCGTTCCCAGGACAGGTTGGAGATATAATCCCTCCACCTAATCCTGGGTCTTCCCCGAGGCCTCCTCCCAGCTGGACGTGCCTGGAACACCTCCCTAGGGAGGCGCCCAGGGGGCATCCTTACCAGATGCCCGAACCACCTCAACTGGCTCCTTTCGACGCGAAGGAGCAGCGGCTCTACTCCGAGCTCCTCACGGATGACTGAGCTTCTCACCATATCTCTAAGGGAGACACCAGCCACACTCCTGAGGAAACCCATTTTGGCCGCTTGTACCCTGGATCTCGTTCTTTCGGTCATGACCCAACCTTCATGACCATAGGTGAGGGTAGGAACAAAAACTGACCGGTAGATCGAGAGCTTTGCCTTCTGGCTCAGCTCTCTTTTCGTCACAACGGTGCGATAAATTGAATGTAATACCGCACCCGCTGCGCCGATTCTCTGACCAATCTCCCGCTCCATTGTTCCCTCACTCGCGAACAAGACTCCAAAGTACTTGAACTCCTTCACTTGGGGTAAGGACTCATTCCCTACCTGGAGAAGGCACTCCATCGGTTTCCTGCTGAGAACCATGGCCTCCGATTTAGAGGTGCTGATCCTCATCCCAGCCGCTTCACACTCGGCTGCGAACCGATCCAGTGAGTGCTGAAGGTCACAGGCCGATGATGCCATCAGGACCACATCATCTGCAAAAAGCAGCGATGAGATCCCCAGCCCACCGAACTGCAACCCCTCTCCACCCCGACTACGGTCCATAAATACTACAAACAGGACTGGTGACCTACGTCGTTGGACTTACGTCGTCCTCCCTCAGGTGTTCCGCCAGTTCTGTCACGAGCAAATACTACTGCTCCTTCAGGTACGTATGACTTCCGGTTGACTTCCTGTTTCCTGTTGTAGACAACGGCAGCTGCAGACTGCTTAACGCTTAACGTCCTGCGATTTAAGTCCTCTACAGTGAAATACAGTCACTCTTTGCATCGTCTAGCTGTATATTAACCGGACCTGTCTGGCCGCAGTTTCTCCGTTGTTTGTAAAACTCTCCTCCGCTCCGTTAACCAACGTCTAGCTATTTGTTGTGCTAACGGCTAGTTAGCCTGTCTGCTAGCGGGGAGGTGATGCGGACCCCTTAGGATGTTTGCCTCCTTGGAATTCTTTTCTATATTTTGGCAGTAGTAACGGAGTATCCACAGCTTGCTAACACAAGCAGGAGCATCCGCAAGTGTTGACTTGTGAACTGCAAGTGAAGAGGGATCGGTTTTGGAGAGGGCCTCCGTCAACGTTGCTACTAGCTAAACTAGCAAGCTACACGATGCCCCCCCTCAGCTGTACACCTGGCTGCGACTCGTGCCTCCTGTTCAGCCAGAAGATAGTGGAACTTGAAGCCAGAATAGCGACTCTCCACCAGATCAAGGTGAATGAACAGTTCCTTGACACCATTATCATTGGAAGTTCCCCTCACACACACACTAATGTCGGATGTTTTGATTCCACTCTGCCTTGCACTACTCTCACCCCACCACGCACTAATACAACCTCTGTCCCTGTCGTCTCTCCTCGGCTTCTGCCGAGAACCAAGCCAGCTCTGCTGACCAGCTCCACTCCACACCAGCCTGAGCCATGGCGTATAAGCAAGCACCACAGCAGGCGGTCAGGACAACGCTCAGGCCCAGCCCAACCTATACGACTAGAAAATCGCTACACCATTCTGATGAACGATGAGGAGTTCCCTCTGCTCTGCAGAAACCCTTCTCTGCCACGTCCCCACGGCGCTCATCCTGGCCCATCCACACAGTCGGCGCGCCCCCCTTCAGACCCAACAACTTCCACGCTGGTCATCGGAAGCTCCATGGTCAGGGACCTCTACATTCCCCCTACACCTAGCGGTCCGTCCAAGGTCTACTGCTTCCCTGGTGCCAAGGTCCGTGACATCCAGCACAAACTTCCCAGCATCCTCGCCTGCCACGCTAAGGTCGACAACATCATCGTGCATGTGGGCACAAACGACATCAGAGAGAGACGGTCGACAGCACTTCGAAAAGACTTCACCACTCTCATCACCACCCTGATGGGCACAGGAAAACGGATCGTCATTTCTGGGCCTCTACCTACCTACAGAAAGGGTGCTGAAAGATGGTCCAGACTGTTCGGGCTCCACACCTGGCTGAAACCCCACTGCGCTTCCCTGGGCATTCCCTATGTCGACAACTTCAACTTGTTCTGGGAGAGGCCCAGCCTGCTGAAACATGATGGTCTCCACCCAAACCGACATGGAGCCAGGCTGCTATCTGACAACATAACGACCACACTGAAAGTTAAGTATTGACATTCTGTTGAAAATATCACAGATTCATGCCCCCCAGGTATTGATCCTAATGGCACTTTACAAGTGAATGAATCTGAAAATGTTTTCTGCAGGGTAACATGTAATACTAGTACTATTCCAGTTATAATCAACAATAGACCATACAAAGTGTTGAATCCCCTAAGTAATAAGGAGTTGACTGCAAACATAGTCAATTTAGCATCCAGTTCACGTCAGCCACAGGTAACCAAAAAAGGGGCAATACTTAACAACCTAATTGGAATTACAACTACCACTGCAATGATAGAACAGGATAGGAAAATTAGATGCGGTCTACTAAATATCAGATCTCTGTCTTCTAAAGCAATACTAGTAAACGAATTGATATCCGATAATCAAATTGATCTATTCTGTCTAACTGAAACATGGCTGGGCCATGAAGATTATGTCAGTCTAAATGAAGCCACTCCTCCCACTCATATTAATACTCAAATTCCTAGAGGCTCAGGCCGAGGAGGGGGAGTTGCAGCCATATTTGACTCAAACCTGTTAATTAATCCTAAACCTAAACTAAATTATAACTCTTTTGAAAATCTCGTTCTTAACCTTCAGCATCCAACATGGAAAACAGTACAGCCAATTATATTTGTTGTTGTCTACCGAGCACCAGGTCCATATTGTGAATTTTTATCGGAATTCTCAGAGTTTTTATCATGTGTAGTCCTAAAATCAGACAAAGTACTTATTGTAGGTGATTTTAATATCCATGTGGACGTTGACAGCAATAGCCTTAGTACTGCTTTCAACTCACTACTAGATTCAATTGGTTTCAGTCAGAGTGTGCACGAGGCCACGCACTGTTTTAACCACACCCTTGACCTTGTGCTGGCATATGGCATCAAAATTGAAGACGTAATAGTATTCCCACAAAATCCTTTATTATCAGACCACTTCTTAATAACTTTCGAATTCTTACTACCTGATTATACAAAATTAGATGAAAGCTTCTACGCTAGAAGCCTATCTGACAGTGCTATAGCTAAATTTAAGGAAGATATTCCAACAGCACTAAACTCATTAACGTGCCGTAATATAACAGAGGATCTTTATGTAAACTTTAGTCCCTCTCAAATTGATCATTTCGTAGACGATGCTACGGCCTGCCTACGGACGACTTTAGACTCTGTTGCTCCCCATAAAAAGAAGACGATGAAGCAAAGGAAACTAGCACCTTGGTATAACTCCCAAACTCGTAAATTAAAGCAAATCTCGCGCAAACTTGAAAGTAAATGGCATTCCACCAAACTGGAAGAATCTCGTTTAGACTGGCAAGACAGTCTGAAAACCTATAGGAAGACCCTAAGAAAGGCCAGATCAGACTACTATTCATCACTAATAGAAGAAAATAAGAACAACCCAAGGTTTCTTTTCAGCACTGTAGCCAGGCTGACAGATAGCCACAGCTCTATTGAGCCATCTATTCCTATAGCTCTGAGTAGTGATGACTTCATGAGTTTCTTTAACGATAAAATTATAACAATTAGAGATACTATTCATCACCTCTTTCCCCCAACCTCTAATGGGTCACCTTTAACTGACAGACTGCTAGAAAGAACGACTAGACCTGACATATACTTAGATTGCTATGATATGATAAATATGTCTTTATTGACAGGTTATGTACCGCAGTCATTTAAAGTAGCTGTGATAAAACCTCTACTGAAAAAACCCACCCTCGATCCTGAGGCCTTAGCCAACTATAGACCTATATCTAACCTTCCCTTTCTCTCCAAGATCCTTGAGAAAGTAGTCGCTAATCAGTTATGTGATTTTCTACATAGCAATAGCTTATTTGAGGACTTTCAGTCAGGATTTAGAAAGCATCATAGCACAGAGACGGCACTGGTGAAAATCACTAACGATCTTCTAACTGCATCAGACAAAGGACTTGTCTCCGTACTTGTCTTATTAGATCTTAGTGCTGCATTCGATACTATTGACCATACCATCCTCTTACAGAGACTAGAACATTTAGTTGGCATTAAAGGAATCGCACTAAACTGTAAACCAGTTTAGTGCTACTTCTCTGATCGATCGCAATTTGTTAATGTTAACAATAA
Source organism: Sander lucioperca (assembly GCF_008315115.2). NCBI lineage: Eukaryota > Metazoa > Chordata > Actinopteri > Perciformes > Percidae > Sander > Sander lucioperca. The sequence goes on along the minus strand of NC_050182.1, from coordinate 18,469,030 downwards.
ACCCTCCAATTACGCTAAAATTAACCATGGCGTTCCTCAAGGCTCAGTGCTTGGACCAATTCTATTCTCCTTATATATGCTTCCTCTAGGCAATATTATTAGGAAACACTCAATTAACTTTCACTGTTATGCGGATGACACCCAATTATATCTGTCAATCAAGCCAGACGAAACCAGCCAGCTAGCTAAACTTCAAGCTTGCATTAAAGATATAAAATCATGGATGGCCTACAATTTCCTGATGTTAAACTCAAACAAAACCGAAGTTATTGTCCTCGGCTCCAAACCCCTACGAACCTCATTAGCCGAAGATATAATTACTCTGGATGGCATTGCCCTGGCCTCCAGTACTACTGTCAGAAATCTAGGAGTTATTTTTGATCAGGATCTATCCTTTAACGCCCATCTAAAACACACCTCTAGAACAGCCTTTTTTCACCTTCGTAACATTGCTAAAATTAGGAACATCCTATCTCAAAACGATGCAGAAAAACTAGTCCATGCATTCGTTACTTCCAGGCTGGACTACTGTAATTCCTTATTATCAGGATGCTCAAATAAGTCCGTTAGGACTCTCCAGCTGATCCAGAATGCTGCAGCGCGTGTTCTGACAAGAACTAAGAAAAGAGATCATATTTCTCCTGTATTAGCTTCTCTCCATTGGCTTCCTCTAAAATCCAGGATTGAATTTAAAATCCTTCTTCTGACCTATAAAGCTCTAAATGGTCAAGCTCCTTCATATCTTGAGGACCTCTTAGTACCTTATTGTCCCACTAGAGCACTACGCTCCCAGAATGCAGAGTTACTTGTGGTTCCTAGAGTCTCTAAAAGTAGAATGGGAGGCAGAGCCTTCAGCTATCAGGCTCCTCTCCTGTGGAACCAGCTCCCAATCTGGGTTCGGGGGGCAGACACCGTCGCTACATTTAAGACTAAACTGAAAACTCTCCTCTTTGATAAAGCTTATAGTTAGGGAGTGAGGAGTTGCAGTGAACGCCTAGACCGGCGGGGCAGGGTGTATAGCTGCAGACACAGCACCCCTGCTTTTCTCTGCTTCTCTTTACAGTCATCAGATTTACCTATCGTATAATCAATAATATAGTGCCTCTCCTAGTTATGCTGTTATAATTCTAGACTGCCGAGGAAGTTCCTTCTTATGACACGCTCTTTTCTTTTGTTTCCTTTTATGCACATCCTGTCTCAGAAGTGCTTGTTACTCACCTAGCTCTGGGGAGTTTACTCCCCAGAGTCCTTATGTTTCTTCTTCGCCCAGAACATCGCCTCGGATTAGGGCGACACCAAGACCTGGGTCTTGGGTGCAGCTGTGGCTATGGACCTGCTACACCCTGCTACGCTCTGCGATTCCCTGCAATGCCCGGCTACGTCCTGCTGCGTCCACCGCGTCCACCCATGCTCTGCTGTGCCACGCTACATCCTGTACCGTCATAACCCCAACCGTCAGACACCGCCCACCAAGAGTCTGGGTCTGCCGAGGTTTCTTCCTAAAAGGGAGTTTTTCCTCGCCACTGTCGCAATAGCCACTGCTAATGCTTGCTCTTGGGGGAACTATTGGAATTGTTGGGGCTTTATAGAGTGTGGTCTAGACCTACTCTATCTGTAAAGTGTCTCGAGATAACTCTTGTTATGATTTGATACTATAAATAAAATTGAATTGAATTGAATTGACAAAGCGCAGCCCTGGCGGAGGCTAACTCTCATCTGAAACGAGTCCGACTTACTGCCGAGAACCCGGACACAGCTCTCGCTTTGGTTGTACAGAGATTGGATGGCCCTGAGAATGAACCCCCTCACCCCATACTCCCGCAGCACCTCCCACAGTATCTCCCGGGGGACCCAGTCATAGGCCTTCTCCAGATCCACAAAGCACATGTAGACCGGTTGGGCATACTCCCAGGCTCCCTCCAGGATCCTTGCGAGAGTAAAGATCTGGTCCGTTGTTCCACGACCAGGACGGAATCCGCTTTGTTCCTCTTCAACCTGAGGTTCGACTATCGACCGAACCCTCCTTTCCAGCACCTTGGAGAAGACTTTACCAGGGAGGCTGAGAAGTGTGATACCCCTATAATTGGCACACACCCTCTGGTCCCCCTTTTTGAAAAGGGGAACCACCACCCCGGTCTGCCACTTCTTAGGCACAGTCCCAGACTTCCACGCAATGTTGAAGAGGCGTGTCAACCAAGACAACCCCTCCACACCCAGAGCTTTAAGCATTTCTGGACGGATCTCATCAATTCCTGGGGCTTTGCCACTGTGGAGTTGTTTAACTACCTCAGCAACTTCCACCAGGGAAATTGACGACAATCCCCCATCATCCTCCAGCTCTGCCTCTACCATAGAGGGCGTATTAGTCGGATTTAGGAGTTCCTCAAAGTGCTCCTTCCACCGCCCTATTACTTCCTCAGTTGAGGTCAACAGCGTCCCATCCTTACTGTACACAGCTTGGATGGTTCCCCGCTTCCCCCTCCTGAGGTGGCGAACGGTTTTCCAGAAGCACCTTGGTGCCGACCGAAAGTCCTTCTCCATGTCTTCTCCGAACTTCTCCCACACCCGCTACTTTGCCTCTTTCACGGCAGAGGCTGCAGCCCTTCGGGCCCTTCGGTACCTTGCCACTGCCTCCGGAGTCCTCTGGGATAACATATCCCGGAAAGACTCCTTCTTCAGTCGGACGGCTTCCCTGACCACCGGTGTCCACCACGGTGTTCGTGGGTTACCGCCCCTTGAGGCACCTAAGACCCTAAGACCACAGCTCCTCGCCGCAGCTTCAGCAATGGAAACTTTGAACATTGTCCACTCGGGTTCAATGCCCCCAGCCTCCACAGGGATGCACGAAAAGCTCCGCCGGAGGTGTGAGTTGAAAGTCTGTCGGACAGGGGCCTCCTCCAGACGTTCCCAATTTACCCGCACTACCCGTTTGGGCTTACCAGGTCTGTCCAGAGTCTTCCCCCACCCCCTGACCCAACTCACCACCAGATGGTGATCGGTTGACAGCTCTACCCCTCTCTTCACCCGAGTGTCCAAAACATATGGCCTCAGATCAGATGAAACGATTATAAAATCGATCATTGACCTTTGGCCTAGGGTGCTCTGGTACCAAGTACACTTATGAGCATCCCTATGTTCGAACATGGTGTTCGTTATAGACAATCCATGACTAGCACAGAAGTCCAACAACAAACAACCACTCTGGTTTAGATCAGGGAGGCCGTTCCTCCCAATCACGCCTCTCCATGTGTCTCCATCATTGCCCACGTGCGCGTTGAAGTCCCCCAGCAGAACTATGGAGTCCCCCACTGGAGCCCCATACAGGACTCCACTCAAGGTCTTCAAGAAGGCCTAATACTCCGAACTCTTGTTTGGTGCATATGCACAAACAACAGTCAGAGTTTTCCCCCCCACAACCCGCAGGCGTAGGGAGGCGACCCTCTCGTGTGATGAACAGTACTAGTAAATAAATAGAAGCAGAACTGCAGCAAACTATATTGCACACTGAATATTAAAACAGAGAATATTGCACAGAATGTGAAGTATTGCACTACACTACAGGGTCCAGTTTAATAACAAAGGATCCATGTGTCAGACACTTTAATATCTTGAGGCCACGAGATAGTTATAATTAATTTTTTTGACAAAGTGGGACCAGAGGGGCTCCGTAGTTTCCCAATGGCCCGGGGCAAGTTAAACACCACTTGGACAGTAAATATAACAACCTACCGGCCCGTTTGGGCACTATCGTATCATAATCATTTTATTTGAATGTGCCATTGGCCAATCAAGAATTGAGTTGGCGCTTGATGCTTTTAACATGTTTTTTGACATATTTTATCATATTTTTATGACGTTTTTGTCTAGATTTTTGACAGTTGTTTAATGAAAAGAAAATGTACACATACATATATATTTTCAACTTTTTTACAAATTTCTTTTTCTTAAAGTTTTATTTTTTTTGCTGATGAGAACCAAGAAAATGAAGTTCTGCACTAACTCCTGTTCTATCTGTGTTGTAGGAAGGGAGAAACTCATGAGCCGTCCCAGCATGATGGGAAGAACCAGGTTTGTCTTCAGCCTCATCGTAGCAGAATTGCTCTCTGGCATCACTGCTCAGAGAACAGGTGGGAAATTGTGTTTGTTTGTAAATGAGCCATCAAACACAGTATATGTTTGGGATTCATGGTTTACTTTTGAAAGAACCCTGGGACAATAAAGTACATTGATGGGTTCCATTTTTAAGAAAAATTGTGAATGAGATTTCAGACTATGAATGAGTAGAAAATTTGAGTAGAGAATTTTAAAGAACCTTGGGACAATAAAGTACATTGACGGGTTCGAGATTTCAGACTATGAATGAGTAGAAAACAGAAGTAAATATATGTAGAATTTTAAAAAGTACAGTAACTTCCATTGTGTACATCACAGCCGGTGATTTTGGAGCTATGCAATGCTATCCATTCAACTATCTTCTATTAGTTTATCATAATTTGTTTGTTTACATGCACATAATATTCCATTTTTTGCTCTTATTCTGAAAAAGACAATATTTCTCTAAACTGTTTACATGGCTAATGAAAGAGAACATTCCTGTTTACATTCAGCTGTGTAGAACAGGATTTTAGAAAAAAACTAGCCAGTCTATCTTTTTAAATGCCGAAAGCATCTATGGCTGCTTATATGGTTTGGATCTATAAAGTTGAGAATCTTAACCAGGGATTAATTGATTGATTATCCCACCCTGGCTCTAACCCTTATGGTCTACTTTACATTTGGTTTACTACTCTTACAATCTGCAGTCCACATTGGTAGCCATTTTGTCAAAAAGTTCAACTTGATTACTGTCATTTCCAGTAAGGGTTTTGAAGAACGCAGGAAAAGATGTGCATGGGTAGGTGTAGTTAAGGTGTCAGCTTCTACGCAGTCTTGTTCGAACACATAATAAGACAAACGTGTATCTGTTTCAAATGGCCCACTCAAAGCCTGCCATCATAGAAAGGGGCGAGACATGGCGAAGAGTACAAATAGCAAATGGGTATTCACAGTGTAGGACCTGCTGCACATGAGAAAAGTAGTGGTGTTAAGCCTGAAAAAATAGAGTTTGGCACCATATTGTTTGTACAGTCAGCTTTTGCTTGTCAAAACCTGAAAATATAAGTTTGTATGCATCTTTTTGGGGTTGGAAGGTCAGTTAGGCTGAATTATTTGACCCCTCCTCAACTTTGATGAACTAGCTATAACTTTGAGAGGTGGCTGGGAGGAGCCAGACAATATTGACCTGACTGTATTAAACTGTATATATATATATATATATATATATATATATATACAGTGCTGCTCATAAGTATTCATACCCATGCCCAGGTTGACTAAAAAGAGGAATAAAAAAATCATCTTTTGGAAATTGATCTTAATGCCTTAATTAAAAAAATTAGGAAAAATCCGACCGTTTAAAGACACCATTTTTTTTTGTGAATGAATAATGTATTGCAAATAAATAAATGTTCTTCCTTTAAAATACAGGGGCCATAATTATACATACCCCTATGTTAAATTCCCATAGAGGAAGGCAGATTTTTATTTTTAAAGGCCAGTTATTTCATGGATCCGGGATACTATGCATCCTGATAAAGCCTTTGGAATTAAAATAGCCCCACATCATCACATACCCTTCACCATACCCCACATCATCACATACCCTTCACCATACCCCCACATCATCACATACCCTTCACCATACCCCACATCATCACATACCCTTCACCATACCTAGAGATTGGCATGGTTTTATTTCAGTTAGCCTAATAGCTGGTTTGATTTGCATTGATATGGATCTTAGCTCAGTTAGCTATTAGGCTAACTGAAATAAAACCATGCCAATCTCTAGGTATGGTGAAGGGTATGTGATGATGTGGGGCTATTTTAATTCCAAAGGCCAAGGGAACTTTATCAGGATGCATAGTATCCTGGATCCATGAAATAACTGGCCTTTAAAAATAAAAATCTGCCTTCCTCTATGGGAATTTAACATAGGGGTATGTATAATTATGGCCCCTGTATTTTATATTTATCATTTATTTATTTACAGTACATTATTCATTTTACAAAAAAAAATGGTGTCCTTAAAAGGTCGGATTTTTCCTCATTTCTTTAATTAAGGCATTAAGATCAATTTCCAAAAGATGATTTTTTATTCCTCTTTTTAGTCAACTTTAGCATGGGTATGAATACTTATGAGCAGCACTGTTTATATATATATATATATATATATATAACATCTCCGCCCATGCCATACCAATGGTAGCTTTGACGCACACTCTCAAGGGTTTTAGCTTCTCCCAGGTGACCAGAGTATGGAGGGTTGTGGCATGACTGTAGGACTTCCTTCTGCATGGACGCTGGAACTAATAACAGCAAGGTTGGGTGCTGGTCTTAAACTCTCTCCCAGGAGTAATAGAGGACTCCTTGTCTCAGTGTGACTTGGGGCCAACAGAGCCAGATCTTCCTCACTGCTCTCGAGCATCACTTCATCTTTGGTGGGGAGTGTCCCTGTTTCCTTCCATGTGTGAAGGGTGGCGAGGACAGGATCTGCTTTCTGGAATGTTGCCAGTTGACTTCTGGGCTCTCTTGCAAGGTTGCAGATGGCTGATCTTCCACTGACTGAGTGCCATCGCCATTTGTGTCGCTTTGGGGCTCAATGCACCTTACTGCTAGTGGCACAACGTCATCAACAACATCTTCAAACTTGGCCCACTGCTGGTGAATTCTCTGGCAGTACTTGCACCCTTTGCATGGCAGATCTGACTGGTGGTAACATTCTAACTGGTCACATTTGTCCACATTTTCTCCTGGCAGCCTTGACATGGCATCTGCGTTAGCGTACTGCTTACCGGCTCGATGCTCAATGTGGAAGTCATACTGGCTTAACTCTTCAAGCCAGCGAGCTAGCTGTTCTTCAGGGCATTTGAACCGGAAAAGCCAGGTGAGACTGCCATGGTCGGTTCGAAGTAGGAACTTTCTGCCCTGTAGATAGTGGCGGAACTGGCGTGTGAAACGAACAACAGCAAGTTACTCACGACGGGTGATGCAGTACCTTTGTTGAGCTGGTGAAAGGTGGCTGCTGGCATATGTCAGAACTCGCTCTTCCCCCCACTGGACTTGCGACATGACAGCTCCGACACTTGTTTGAGGTGTCTGTATCGAGAATGAACTTGCCTTCAGCACGAGGGTACCCCAACACAGGTGCAGTGGTCAGTTTTTCTTTGAGCTTAGTAAAAGCAGCTTGGTGCTCGTCAGTCCATAGGAACACAGTCCTTTTTTTGAGAAGATTTTGAAGGGGGCTTGCCAGCTCTGCAAATCTTGCGACAAACTTGCGGTAGTAGTTACCAACCTGGTCTCACAGAATTCCGTGAAATGAACATGGCCCTTTAACTCAAAATCTGTGGCAGTTTCACGGAATCACCGAAAATTCCGTGACGGGCCCACGGATCCGATGCCTATGTAAGTCAATGACAGGCATCATCCGTGGTCTATGTACAGATTCCCTGATCACAGCACGTTTCTTTCTGCCAGTGGGGCTGCCGCAGAGAAGCTGTATAGCTTTGCTATTATTGGTATTTTTAGCCCAATAACCGCTGTTTTAATCACAATTTATTCACCAGATCTTGTCATGGTTTATTTATATTTCTTTTAATGTTATTATTTCGGTCTATTTCGGCCAGGGAAGCTGGATTGCTTTGTTGTTTATTGATATTTTTATTAAAAAATTAAAAAATGTATATTGATATATATATTAACTATAACGCTACATCTATCAACATTTATTTAGATGTTATCATAATATACATTTCTTTATTTTAATAATATTATTTTGGTCTTATTACCGGTGAAATATTACAGTATGCTGTAAGACAGAACACGATATGATCCGCTGGGCCCATGCAAAGCCGATTTCCCACAATGCAATGCGGGCATTCATTTTAGAGAATCAGACAACGATTGGCGGATCTTTAACGCCAGTATCGCTTCAATGTACATATATATAATCAGTGGTTTAGTCACCAGCAACAACACGTTGCTCTGTTTTGTTCCAGTAAGTTATGCACCATAATAATGTTTTAAAAAATCCGCGGAATACTCCGGAAGTGACGCAGTACGTTCCGCTCGGCGGATAAGAAGATAAAAAATACATAATATTCGTAATATTGATGTTTTTGTCTAACGTTGTATTTGAGGATGTAAACAAGGTCAATATTTCAAATCAGGAGTAATGTATCCTCTTCAGACTGACATATGTTACTTTCCAGGTTGAGAAGTTTCCAACGATGTCTTTGCTATAGTCCTACGACACCGTTTTAATTTTTACACATCATGGAGACCACTTTGCAGGTGATACTTTATTGTCCCCAGAGGGACATCTGCCTTGAGTTCAAATGCTTCACACATAACACTTGACATATTGTTTTATCATACAGCTGACATATACTTACAATAAAAAAACAACATAAAGTGATATGCAGACAAACTGAAGCACATTATCAGCCACAATCTATTGCTCATCTTTCACAAACAGTGACAAGACCTACACACAACCCTATATGCATTATATCCAGTGGTAGCTGGCCAATAGAGGGCGCTAGGGCGCCGCCCCCTTAAGCCACAAAAAATGTAAAAAAAAAATTAAAATTAAAATAAATTAAAAAATTAAAAACAATAATAATAATAATAATAATAATAATAATAATGATTATAAAAACATCAGTATGTCAATATGTCTGTGTTTGAAATATTGCATGCACCCAGTAATATGTGTGAAATATGATAGAAAATCATATTCGCAACCTTTCCTCTGCCTGTCTGAACGCCTCATCAGCTCTGGGGCGATAGAGAAAGTGCCCCCAGGAGGCGGGTCTATGTAGCAGTTAAGCCAATTGCTAATTTAAGATATGAATGTATGACATAAAATGTAGCCAATCAGCGTTCTTAAATCGAATCCAAGAGGGCGATTATTTTATCGCCCCAAGCTCGCCCCTGATAAAATAAGGACCGGGCTTTAGGGGCGCCATTTTTACTAGACAACAATGGCGAGCGCGAATGTTACTCCTCCAAAACCCAACCCTAACTCTGTGAAATCTCTCCTCCAAGATCCGTTTGAGAGGAGAACTTGGTCGGAGAAAGTTTGGGTGAAAGAGCTGGGCCCAGATCAACCTGACCTCTCAATCAGACAGCAGGCTAGCGAGAAAGGGAAGCATATGTATAAAGTATATGCGCGGCTTCTCCCACAACTGGTACACCAGGAAGGCTTGGCTATCTGGGTGCACTCATGCTAATGCTTTATTTTGCTTTCTATGCTTGCTTTTTAAAACGACGGGGACAGATCCAGCATGGACAGTTACGGGAGTGAGGGATATGAACACCTGTCAGAGAAGGTAAAGAAACATGAGAACACCAGGGCACACATGGATAACTCTGTAAAGCTAGCCATATTAGGAAGGGTGAACATTGCTACGCAGCTGGATGACGGACACAGGATTGCGGTGAGGAAACATAATGAAGAGGTGGATAAAAACAGGCACATTTTAACCAAAATGATCAATTGTGTAAAGTTTTGTGGGGCTTTTGAGTTGGCCTTGCGTGGGCATGAGGAGACTGACTCCTCGGACAACCCCGGCATTTTCCGGGACTTGGTGGATTTTGTTGCCTCCCTTGACAGTGTGCTGGAGAAGCACCTGAAGACAGCTAGGGACTGTTCGTTATTTAATTAAGAGTTTTGTGGCCTCTAACCTAAAAAGACTTGACCCTTCCCTCGTCAGTAATAATTTTCCTACGACCCTCCAAAATTATTTGAAAAAGAGGCATGACCCTCCCCTTGCGTGCAAGTTTGCACTTAGCAAAGAAGTACAGATACCATTTGATTTTTACAGCCATGACGTACAGGAGTTAACCTCTGCATTCTCATCTTACACATCCCACTCCTCCGTTATGGTGTGGTGGCCATTTCAGTAGATTTACTCACTAACATTGTTGTGGAAACACAATAAGCATGGAAACTAAATGCACACTTCCTGCATTACTGCATTACTTCAAATACTAAGTTACTCCTCTAGTAAACTAGTATTCATATGAAATAAAACAATAAAACATTGAGACCATTCAGCAAAGGACACTGGGAAATAACAAATTCAACACTGGTTGCTATGGACTCGCCACTAGGCTTCGTCATTGTATATTTTAGCACATAGGTAAAGCTGCCCAAGCTGAACATTATATTCCAAAACATATGTTTATTTTTAAAGCAGATTTTAAGTTACATTGTAACAATTTAACAATTCGCCCTTATGAAATCCAATCGCGGCACGGCTGTTTTGGAACGCAATAGACAGACGCTTAAATTCAACTAAAATGTAACGGTGAACAATCAGTGTTGGACCTCCAGTCTGTTGAGATGCCTCTCCAAACTCATCATAAAACGTTAAGACACGTTGAGAAAAAGATCCGTATTTTGCCATAATCCAATGACACGGAAAAAAGTAATCCACAGCAATCAGTAGATCCACTAACAGAGTCACGGTGTATCCAGCAAGGCCGATACGAGCGTCACATTCACCAGCCAGCTCCAAACAGGTGAACGAGGCCTCTCCACTTAATCGTTTAAACAAAGTGGAATAAACGTATAAAAGTCCAAATCTACACAAAACCCGCAATCAATTAGTAAGCTGACATTACATGTATATACATGGCATTTAGGAGACCTTTATTGCAATGTTGGCATGGCAAGATGTCCAGACTAGTGCAACAGTAACTTTCGTTTTTTGCGTCAGCCAGGAAATATTTTTTTTAGTAAAGCAGTATATGAAATCTGATGTATTACCTACCACCATTTAGTTGTTTTGTGTTATTTAAGATATTTATAAAATATCTGGTCATGCCAGATGTAATTATTCCACTCATTTTTTAAACAATGCAATTACCTGTTTGAGCCACCAGGGGAGCAGTGCTCCTCCTGCCTCCCCAGCAAACTCCGCGTATGCGGTCAGACCATCTGCTAGGGGGCCGAGACTGAGAGCTACATGGATAAATATGCACCAAACAAGCCACTTTGAAATTTTGCTCTTTTCATGAATAAAAAAGTTGGGTGACCCCACCGCCCAGACTAAAAAATGTTGGATGACCCTCCCCTCAGCAAAAAATAAAAAGACATGACCCTCCCCTATTTTCCTCCGGTGGTCCATTCCATAAATACCGAACGATCCCCTACCATTTTTAAGGGCACATCAAAGACGATACAGAACGAGCTATATATATATATATATATATATATATATATATATATATATATATCTACTCTCTACAATATTCAGGACTCGCACAGATAACAACATGTTTACGGATGTTGTGAGGAGCTTCCTAGGAACACTGGTGAATGTTAATCGTACCTACGGTTACTGTTAAAACTTTTTCAAACCAGAAACCTTGGGTGGACAACACGATCCGGAGTGCCGTCAATGAACGCACCGCTGCATACAACAATATGCTCATCTCGGGGGACATGAACACATACAAGGCAGCTGTGTATGACCTGAGGCGGACTGTGAGAGATGCAAAACGCCGCTACCAGGAGCATATGGAGGCACATTTCAGCCAAGGGGATGCAAGGTGCATGTGGCAGGAGCTACGCATCATTACAGATTTTAAAGGTAGGCCATCACCTAATGCAACTGTTAAAAATAACAAAGACAGTCTGGCCTTTGCAAACGATCTTAATACTTTTTATGCCCGTTTTGAAAATAATGCATACGCTAGTCATACAACTAGCAATGGCCTTAGTGTAACATCTGACGGCTTAAAAAGTGAAATTAGGGTTGCCGAGAGTGATGTGTGTAGGGCGCTGAAGCGGATCAACGCACGCAAAGCGTCTGGTCCAGATGGCATTCCCAGCCGTCTGTTGCGATGCTGTGCAGACCAGCTCTCTGAGGTTCTTACCAGCATTTTTAATGAGTCACTAGCCCAGTTGTGGGTACCTACATGTTTTAAAAGATCCACCATCGTCCCAGTGCCAAAGAAAAGTACACTAACATGCCTAAATGATTAACGTCCTGTGACGCTTACCTCGGTGGTAATGAAAGTGTTTGAGAGACTTGTCAAGGACATCATCTCAGCCTACCGCTCTAATAGATCTACGGGGGACGCCAGAGAGGTTTTAACCTTTTTTTAACCTTTTTAACCTTTATTTAACCAGGAGAAATCCCATTGAGATTCAGAATCTCTTTTTCAAGGGAGTCCCGGCCAAGACAGCAGTACAAAAGTTCCATATTTAAACAGAAAAAAAGGTTGGCAAATTAACATCATCTCCACATAATCACCAGCAGCACTAAGTAGCAGCACATGTGCATATAGTACTCAAGTAATCCTTTATCCTAATTTTAAACCGTATCAGCAAAACAAAGGAGCTTGTAGTGGATTTCAGGAGGGGTCAGCACTCCTATGCCCCCCTCAACATCAACGGGGTTCCAGTAGATCGTGTGTGCTGTTTTAAATATCTGGGTGTCACCATCTCTGAGGACCTTACTTGGTCTGCTCACATCCAGACTACAGCCAGGAAAGCTAATCAGCACCTGTACCATCTAAGGCAGCTGAAGAAGTTTGGAGCCTCCCCAGCAATTTTAAGATCTTTTTACTCTGCCACTGTGGAGAGTATCCTGACGCAGAGTATGGCAGCATGGTATGGCAACAGCTGTGAGAAGGACAGGAAGGCCCTCCAAAGAGTGATCCGTGCTGCTGAGCGTTGCTGCGGCACAGCTCTCCTATCTCTGGATGAACTCTATCAGAAGAGATGTTAGAGTAGGGCTGTCAAGATTTTAAAAGACACCTCCCACCCTGGCAGCTGCCTATTTCAGCTGCTGAAATCAGGCAAGCAATTCAGGAGCATCATGGCAAATACGGAAAGACTCACGAGGAGTTTTTATCCACAACTCGTTAGGCTCCTGAATCAAAACATGACAAACTGCTCAATGCACCTTGCACTTTAAGCCCTGGATCTACTTTAGTGAGCACTTTAGTAGTACAAGGTTTTATTATATTTATGAGTAGGGGTATCTGGGTGGTATGTTTTTAACTTGACTTTTATTCTATAACTTAATTATGTTATTAGTTATGATATAGCACAGTTGGAGTGGAGTCAGGAATTAATTTCACTGCTTGTTGTAAGTGTATGACTATGCATGTGACAAATGAACTTGAAACTTGATACTGCCTACCTGTGGTGTCATTATAAGCAAGGCAGCATTAGAAAACTCATAGCGGCTTATAATGACAGCACGAGGCTGCTGCTGAGAGCTCCAAGAAGCTCCAGTGCAAGCCATATGAAGACAAACTAGCTATAACTTTGAGAGTTGGCTGGGAGGAGACAGGCAATATTGACTTGACTGTATTAAACTTTAACAGAATGGAATAATGTTTATGTTTTTCTTCTTCTTGCAGCTTTGGCAGAGAAGTTTGCAGATATTTTCTTCCTGGTGGACAGCGGCATAGCTCAAGGACAATTCGCGTTATTTAAATCTGAACTTCAGAAATTGATCAATCAAATTAACGCCGGAGCGTCCACGTACCGTGTCGGTGTGGCGCAGTACGGTCAAGATACCCAGGATGTATTCCTTCTCAATGCTCATCAAACCAAACAGCAACTCCTGTCTGCTGTCAGAGGTTTCCGCCTGCGCCCACAATCCAAACAACCACGTAACCTGGGTAGGGCTCTGCAGATCGCCAACACTCGCTTTTTTACCAGCGAGGCGGGGGGCCGTGCACACCTAGGCGCCCGACAGTTCCTGGTCGTTGTGAGTGGAAGAGACTCAGATGATCCTGTGTCTAAGGATGCTCAAACGATCAAATCAGCAGGGGTTACTGTTGTTGGGATGAGTGCAGGTGCAAGTATGGATGCCTTTCAACGTTTTGTCAGTTCTGGGTACGCATTTGATTCTCCCAGAGTACTTATTTTGAAGAATTCCATCTTGACTGAGAAAAAGGACGATATTACTAAAGGTGAGAATCGTCACTCAGCCACCTAACCGTCATTGTAATTCTTGTTGTTAGTGTCTGGAAGTGGACATTGTACAGCTGCTTTAAAGGCAGTGAGGAACAAATAAGAATGACTATCTGAGTTCATTTTGGGGGAAAAGTCATTGAATGCTGTTATGAGTGTTAAATGTAAAATATATTTTAAACAAATCACCTTTAAATTATTTTATGCCATTCTTTTAACCTAGCCGCCTTTTAGGATCGCAAATCACCAAACTATACATTATTTCAACTTCAAATATATATTTGAATGGTTAAGTAGCCAACGGCTCAAGTTAACTTATTACACTCCTTTTCACAGATTTGTTTTTCTTTAAAGTTTTATTTTTTTGGATATTTTTTGGAGTTTTTGTTTTTCTTTACTTTTTTCCTACGTCTTTCTTTGGAGTTTTTTCATAGGGGCCAGTAAAAATTCACTTCGGGCAAGTAGAATCTTTTTTTTTTTACTTGCCTGTTGAACGCTGATGCTTTAATACTCCAAAAACACTTAAACACGGTGGAATTCTGTCTCCTTTTCTTTTTAATATGTACATGAATGATTTGTCTTTGATTTTAAATGCATGTGGTACAGGTTGGAGGGTTGGTGACTCACTAATTAATCACTTTATGTACGCAGATGATGTAAACTGTAAAAAATTAACTGTAAAATTTACATTAACTTACTGGCAACAATTAGCCAGTAAGTTACTGTGAATGCTTTTTACAGTAAGGGTACTGTACTTCCATTTACAGTATTGTACGTATAAACTGTGAAATCAAAAACAATTAAATACTGTGATTTTAGCTGTATTTACAGTAACTTACTGGCTAATTGTTGCCAGTAAGTTACTGTGAATAATTTTTACAGTAAGGGTACTGTACTTCCATTTACAGTATTTCATGTATAAACTGTGAAATCAAAAACAATTAAATACTGTGATTTTAGTTCTATTTACAGTAACTTACTGGCTAATATTTTTTTACAGTAAGGGTACTGTACTTCTATTTACAGTATTTTGTGTATTCACTGTAAAATAAAAAACAATTAAACACTGATTTTTGTTGTATTTACAGTATTGATTGTTTTACTGTAGAAGAAAAATACTGTGATTTCAATTGCATTTACATACAAAAAACAGTTAAGCATTGTTTTTTATGTATTGTATGCAATACAGTACTAAACAGTAGATAACCGTTAATCACTGTAAATTCAGTTTCTCACTGTACAATTTAAATACTGTATCACTGTGATTTCAAATTAGCCATCATTAAAAGAATCACCCATATTCTAAAACATTGCAATCAACTGCAGACAAGAAAATTGTTAAGTTATTTATTTAAAAACATTTAGTGAACAGGAATGACAAACAGGTACAACATAAAGGGATAATGGACATTGGACAACATGCCATTATACCATCCAAAGTTAACGCACGTTCTATGTTTGTAATGCAGCCACAACGCCCAGTAGAGCGTGTTAACTTTGGATAGTCTAATGGTGTGAAGTCTATTATCCTGCTTATTATACTGTTGCTAAATTTAATTTATGACTGAAGAAATTTTTTCAAAACGATGCTATTTCATTACAAGTTTTGTAAAGTTACAGAGCAAACTGTTACTAGTTCATTCACTAGTTCAGCATGACTGGTTGCTATGACGGAACAATAATACAAATTGAAACAATACGGCAAAAAAATTTAACTTTTTTAAAGCCGTGCAAATAACAGATTATTACCACATTCTAAAGAGCAATAAATAACACTATGGCAATATTGAAATAAAATAAAACACTGAACAATAAAAAAAAATGTAATATTTAACATTTGCATGAACATTTAAAACGGAAAGGAAAATAAACTTCCCCTGCCACTTGACAAAGGTCTATGGCCTCTTGCATGCCCTGACCTTGGAAACCTAGAATCCTAGTTGGAGCCCTGAAATTAAAGAAGAAAACACATTAGATCGTCTGAATGGTTTCGAAAACGGTAAAACTCAACTGTTTAACTCTGGGGGAGTTGTAAAATGAGCCTATTTCCAAAAAAAGTGGAGTGTTCTTTTAACAAATACAACTTTTTATTTAAATAATGTAGGCTACTAGTAAATGGTGAAATTAACATTTAGAAAGATTAATAAATGCTGTAGAAGTGCAGTTTATTAATAGTTAATGTTAACTAATGTAGTTAACTAGAGTTTAATAAATGGAACCATATTGTAAAGTGTTACCAATTTGTTATACACCGATTCAGACGTCTCGTGAGTTCAGTGTTGGACAGAGCAGTTGTTTTAACCATTCATTAAATGTAATTGGTTCAAAGGAGTCATTCGAGTATCGAACGTGTCATTGGCGGACTACGGCATGCGTTTTATTATCCCGGGAGTTTAGGACATTGCACAAGATTTTTGTCAACACAGGAAACATTTCATCACTGGATAGTTTTTCGTTTGTTTTTTTAAAGTGTTTTTATTTCAGCTGATGCGGGACAATTTTCAGAGTACATAAGGCAATGTTTTTTTTTAGCACAATTCACACCCAGCAGTAATTCAACGGGGAAAAAAAATCTCCGAATGCTCGACATGAACTTTGGTCTTCCGATCTTTTACCATTGTGTCAATTCTCAATTGATTTTGATTAATATGCCTGAGGGAGCGAGAGAGAGCAAGACAGTTTGAAGATGATGAGAGTGTGAACGCGGCCAGGGCTCTCTCTCTCTGCTCGTTCTATCAGTAACACGGCGCGTGTTACTGATAGAACGAGCAGAGACAAGCGCAGCAGTCATCTACATCACACCGTTCAAATGGCTTTAGTGGGACAAAAATTTGCTTTGGCGGCTGAGAGAAATGGAGGGAGAGTTATTCATTTCCTTTTAACACAATTTAAAAAATGTAAAATGAATAATGAAACGCAATGTGGCAGGCAGCCGGTGTTGATTCTGTGGCGCACCGCCACAAATTAGTATATGTGTGGGAAACACAGATTTTCAAGTTTTACGGCTTTAATAGGGCTGGGCAAAAAAAAAAGTTTTTTTCGATTAATCGTTTTTTTTTAAATGTGGTTGATTCAAAATATATATTTTTTCCATATTCAGGGCTCTAATTTGGGCGTGGTATTTCACACATCATTTTAATCATTCCCACTGGTCTCCCACTTATAATGCAGTAAATTCCTGCAAACATTGATTCACTTTAGCCTGTAGGTAGAGTATATTAATCCACACAAATTCTTAAACAAAATCAGTCATTTTAAAATGTTTTCCGAGACACAATATCACAAACAGTGTGTAGCGGTGCTGGGTCTTCTCTCTCTCTCTGCACAAGGCAAGCGCTGAGGAGGCGATATACACTCTCGCGTTTCGGGAGTGACCATATAATGAAACAGTAATGTATCCGTGCACTAGTTCTTAAAGTGAACGCAGTCATATATGTCTCATTAATTTTGTTGTTGAAACAACAAAAGACAGCTTTAATTGTTAGGAATCAGAATTTATAGCCTAATATTTAATTTAGTCAGGACTAATAGACTATCCAGTGTTATTTTACATTTGATTACTTTATTCAGTTTCTGTAGTATTTCTGAATACTAGTGTTAGATCAACCCAAAAACTTTTATCTTTATTTGTATCTTTATTCTATTGTAATTATTTATGCTACCTTTTTCAATTTAATTCAAAGATTGAGATTCAAGCTTCCATGTGTTGCACAAACTCTTAACAAAATTACCCGCCGCCTTGGAAACAGCATCTCATGAGCATATTTTTATGCTATTAAATAGCTCTTTATTATTAAACGCGTCCCGCAGTTTAGCAACAGTAGCCTAGACTGCATTTGACGTGATACAGATTTCGATAAGATGTATCTTTTAACACACTTTCAGATGCTCATTCATGTTTATCTCGCGCTGTAACTGCCATTATTAAGGTGGAAGAGAAGATCATGTGCGCTCCGCGCTGCTGCTGCTTATCTATTCTTGAGCTGCGCCAGAGCGATCTCACGCCACAGGACCAAAACGGTACTTACGTTTTAAGAAAATGGACGTAAATTGAAATCTGAGAATGTTTTATATGAATAGTAACAAAACACAAAGATTATGGTGAGTTATTGGATGGGAAGCATGGTACAATGTTCCATTCATTCATCAACTGAAAACAGGATGACTAATCGATTCTTGGGATTTAAGAATCGATATCGATTTTGTAAAAATGAGAATCAATTAAAATCAAAAAAATCTATATATTTTTTTGCCCAGCCCTAATAAATAAGGTAACAGTTTGTTTTACTTGCATACAGACCCTTTCCAAAAAATTTTAATATCATGGAAAAGTTAATTTATTTCAGGAATTCAACTTAAAATGTGAAACTAATATATTATATAGACTCATTGCTTGCAAAGTGAAATATTTCAAGCCTTTATTTGTTATAATTTTGATGATTATGGCTTACAGCTTGTGAAAACCACAAAATCAAAATTTTGCCAAGTCCTGCTGGAAAATGAACTCAAGATCTCCATAAAGCTTGTCTGCTGAAGGAAGCATGAAGTGCTCTAAATGTCCTGGAAGACTGCTGCGTTGACTCTGGACTTAATAAAGCACAGTCCAGAGTCAACGCAGCCGTCTACCAGGACATTTAGAGCACTTCATGCTTCCTTCAGCAGAAAAGCTTTATGGAGATGCTTTATGAAGATGATTTTCCAGCAGGATTTTCACCTGCCCACACTGCCAAAATAACCAAAACCTGGTTCAATGACCATGGGATTACTGTGTAACTACTGTGTGATTTCATGTAATATTCTAATTTTCTGACATTTAGATTTTGTGTTTTTCACAAGCTGTAAGCCATAATCATCAACATTATGCAATATCTTACTTTGCAAGCAATGAGTCTATAGGATTACAGGTGGATTATATTAGTTTCACATTTTAAGTAGAATTCCTGAAATAAATTAACTTTTCCATGATATTCTAATTTTTTGGAAAGGGTCTGTATGATTTAGTCAATCAAGAGCATTCAACAAGTCTCTCTCTCTCTTGTCAGTTAACGTTGATAAGCTACATTATGTCTTGTTTGACTTTCTTTGCCATTTACATCTGAGTGAACTACAAACTTTACAATGAAGTCTGGTTAAAGGGATGCACTCGACCAGCTCACGCGTCTGTCCCGCTGCATGCTCAATCCACGGCGCGTTTTTCTCTTATCAGCTCGGGCACCAAAGCAAAGTTGTTACTATATTTCGGTTTAATATTCCACTAGTAAGACAGATTTACTTCATAGACTGCCTTTTTTTATCCCCATTATACCCTCTGTTGTCAGTGTTTCTTTTTCTAAACACAAACACTGTTTACACGCCTGGTATCGGTTGTTGGTATTGGAGTAAAAAAAATATTTTTACAAGTACATTGAGCTCAGTATTCAGCCCGATATCGATACCGGTGCATCCCTAATAATTATTATCAAATTATGATTAATTATATTTTACCCACATATACCTATATTATTAATTATATTATAATTATTATTAAAGCTATTATCAGAACCTCACCTGTTTCTAGCCAGTTTGCAAATAGAACTCTGTGAAGTCCCTGATGAAGGAGATTACATGGGGGTTCATGTATGAAGTCTTCCGCTTCACCACTCTCCCAGTCGTCTTGCTCATCTGCTCCTTGGCAGTGCACTTGTTGGAGTCAGGATTAATCCTGACTAAAAACCTATGAACATGAGTATAGGAGTTAGGGGATGGGACAATATGTACATATTAATGAATAGCTGTAAGAGCAGTGAGCAATGTAGAATCATACATAAAGGCCTGCTGACAGAAGTATTTCACATCTCAACAGGAGTTAGTCAAGGCTGTCTACTTTCTCGATTACCATTCCTCTTCGAAGGTAGACCATTTACAGTTGTTACTGGACAACCTAGACTTTGCAGATTATATCACATTACTGCCCCAAAACCACCAACAAATGCAAGAGAAATTGAGAGAGGTAGAACAGAAGGTAGCTGAGACAGGTCTCCACATTAGCACAACAACCAAAGTGCAAACAGAAAGACACTGGCCAGCTTGATGGTTAACCACCAACCACTAAAGGAAGTCAACTCCATGTAGGTAGCAAGTGATGGCGGATCAAAAAGGGATGTAAAGAGGAGAATAGGCAAGGCAAGAGCTACATTTGGCATGATGGGGCCCAAATGAAGAGCACGTAACATCACACTCAAGACCAAACTACGGCAATTCGACTCAAGCATTAATACCATACCCCTTTAAAGATCTGAGATGTGGAAAACAACAAAGAACCTCCTGAACAAGCTACAATTCTTCAACCACTGCCTAAGACGTATTCTTAACATCAGATTGCCTGAAAAAAAAAAGAATTAAAAGATGTGGAGAAGAGCAAAGCAGCCTGCGATTGAAGTGGAAATAAAGAAACAAAAAAGGGGATGATTGGGCACACATTGTGTAAAACGAATAATTCCATGACACAAAGCCCTGCAATGGAACCCCACAGGGTAAATGTGATAGAGGGAGACCAAGAAACACCTGGAGCAGGAGTGTCAAAGCTGAGATGTAAAGAGCTGGCAAGATCTGGAGAAGCTGGCACAGAGCAGAATGAAGTGGAGAAATATTGTCAGTGGGCTATGCTCCTTGGAGTAACAGGTCCAAGTAAGCAAGCAATGAGGAACTGTTTAGCAAATCACAACTGTTTACAGGACATAAACCACTCACACACACACACACACACACAGGGCAAATCATATTCCCCAGCCATCTCCACATTGGGTCCTCTCAATTTCTCCCAAAGGTTTTTTTATGTAAAAAGGAATATAGTGTGTACATGCCCAACAGTCCTCCTAAAGCATTCAAGTTGTAAGGAGGCTTCAACCTACACTATTTAGATACTCAGATACTTATAATAGGGCTGGGCGATAAAACATTAACAATATGCGTCGCGATAGACATGTCATCAATATCAATAAAAAATGTGTGTGATAAAATATTTTATTTTTTTCTTCGTCGGAAGAAACCAGAGGTTGCAAAGCAAGTTTGATTGCATGAACAAAGGCACTCACTCTCTGGTAACCTAGCAACGTAGGGAGTAACACGCTACCAGCCAATCATGTAACAGCTTAGTTGCGCCATATCGTTGTCTTGTGTTGGATTCTTCAGTAATAGAACCGGCGTGGAGTGATAAGTGGAAAGCCTTATTTGATCGGTGAGTGATGTAGAGTAGATGACTGACTGCTGCGCCAATTCTGACAGGCACCTACGCATATTACTGAGAGAACGGTAGATAGGTCGGAAGACAGAAGTTTCACGTGAAGCATTCAGAGATTTTTTTCCCTGAATTACCGCTGTGTGAATTGTACAAAAATAACATTGCCTTATCTTCTCTGAAAAGCGTTCCGCACATTCAGCTGACATAAACCACACTTTAAATAAACGAACAAAACCTATCCAGTGATGAAATGTTTTCTGTGTTGACACAAATCTTGTGCAATGTCCTAACTACTGGGATAATCACACGTGCTGTGGCCGCGTCATGATAGGTGTGCCTTATATTTTCCTGCTTTTTTGTCCTTTGACAAATCGCAAATCAAATCACAAATCACACCTATGAATCAGAGGAAGGTTAAGGGATTAGTTCACCCCAAAATGAAAATTTCCTAATCATTTACTCACCCCAGTGCCATCCAAGATATCCATGTCTTTCTTTCTCCAGTGGAAAATAAATTAAGTTTTTTTAGGAAAACATTTCAGGATTTTTTTCTTCATATAATGGGACTTCAATGGCAACCAACTCAGTTGGTTGCCATTGTTTCCTCAAAAAACTTTTCCACTGAAGAAAGAAAGACATGGATATCTTGGATGGCATTGGGGTGAGTAAAGTATTAGGACATTTTCATTTTGAGGTGAACTAAACCTTTAAGTTGAAAATAAAAATGTTTAAATGTAATATATTTTTCACCTGGTCCTTATTTTAAATATAATCAATAATTATCTATATCGACCAATATGAAACACTTATATCGTGATACAGTTTCAGCCATATTTCCCAGCCCTATTACATAACATTTTAAAGGGAGAAGGTGATTTTGAACAGCTTTTCAATTGTCAATTTGCTTTTACATTGCAATCCTTTAATCAAACTATTTAAGATAAAAAATACCTCTGAACAAACTCCAGTGTTGTGCTGGCTTCCACCTGATATTCTAGGTTGAATACATAGTAACAGGCGAAGAGAGCGGCCAAGGCAGTGGTGAAGTCCGCCATGTGAGCACCAGGTGGGATTACGACCCTCCCCTCGATCGACAGCATCCATTTTTTTGCAGTCAGGATTGTCTCTCCTTAGTAAGGACAAGAGTCATCACAAATATTATATTTCATAGCAATACATTCTATAAAATATTTTCTCCACATAAATTATTGTAAAAACAGGGCAGGGAGCATACATATCTTTGAAGCAGTGCATTAAAGGATTAGTTCACCTCAAAATGAAAATTTCCTGATAATTTACTCACCCCAATGCCATCCAAGATATCCATGTCTTTCTTTCCTCGGTGTAAGAGAAATTAAGATTTTTTGAGGAAAACATTTCTGTACATTTTTCGAATAATGGACTTCAATTGTAACCAACTACGTCATTACGTCGAAAGGTCGCGCTCAATATTGCTGGCGGACCGGCGATATCGAGCGCGACCTTTTGACGTAATGACGTAGTTCCCAGCTCAATCCGAACAGCTCAATCCAAACAATTGTAGTTAAAGTATATAAATTATTCTTTTCTTTTTTTTGAAAATGACCGATCGTTTCGCTAGACAAGACCCTAATCCTCAGCTCGGATCCTGCACAGCCCGTTGAAGCACTTCAAAGACCTTTTAAACTGCATTGATTTGGACTTCAAAACGTTGGTTACAATTGAAGTCCATTATTCAAAAAATGTACAGAAATGTTTCCTCAAAAATCTTAATTTCTCTTACACTGAGGAAAGAAAGATATGGATATCATGGATGGCATTGGGGTGAGTAAATTATCAGGAAATTTTCATTTTGAGGTGAACTAATCCTTTAAGCAGCAGTAACTGGTTTGGTGATAGAAAAACAATGAGTGATACAGGCATAGCAAGCAATCTGAAATAGCAATCATGACATTATATGTAGCAACAAAATATGAGACAGTACTCCACATTACTTAAGTTTTTGAAGTGACTGCTGTTCCTGACTGGTGCAGAGGCAGAGAATGACACGACACAAACTGCATTCACTAGTGTTTTCCAGAAACTTTGCTTTGCTTGTGCCCTATACATTCAAAGGATTCGTTAACATTGAATGTGAAACTTACCGAGCATGATGATCCTTGGAGTGATTGGGAGAGACAGCTGGGTCTCTGCGTCTGCGGGAGTGGTAGTCTCCTATGCCAGCAAAGATAAGAGTTACTTGAAACAAGGTGTTATATTATCTCTAGGTAAAAAAAGCTTTTTGAAATTTGATAAGGAAGCAATGAGCTTTTTTTTGCTCCTTAGGTTTGTGCATGTTTACACAAACAAATTAACTAAGTACCACGATAAACTTATCAATTACATCACTACATCAATTTTCTCTTAATTAAAATATTGTGCACACAGTGGACAACAGTGACTTTACCCAGCATTTACCCAAGAATAGAGATAGAAGCTTGCACCATGTGGGTTATATTGTGAGGTGAGGTCTATCAAGGAAAAAGTGCTCAACCACCAATAACATAAACCTAACACAAACCTGTATTTACTTGAACAATTAGAGGCTCATCAACCTGCATTAACAATTTGGGGGGTGTAAAATGTTTCACTCTAATCAGGGGAAATGACTTTCGCAATAAATGTGACAATTATTTGTTGAAAACTCTAAATAAAAGATTTAAATAATTAAGGAACTTACATCAGCAATGAGAAAAAGTGACTCCTCTTGCTCTTTGAAGTGTGCCAACATCACAAGCAGCGCTGCTAGGCCATCAGATCCTTCTCGGTCCTTCTTTATGGCTTCCTTCAGAACAGCTCTTACTTCTTTCCTCCACTTTGTAATCTGACTACTGAAGAAATCCAGGAGTCTTTTACCCTTTTTGTCCAAATCTTCATTCAGTCTTGTGTATAGTTCAACATTGGTGAGAGTGGTGAAGTGTGACAATAAAAACTTCTGTGAAAAGAGAAATGGCCACTCTTTACCCACATCCAGAATGCTTGGGGAAGGCTTTGCGTTAATGTATTCCCGCTGTTTGGCATAAGTGATTGCCATTAGGTCTTTAACTCTTCCTCTGTCAGTGCCCTTGAGTCCCTCTCGGCTGAATATATCCATCATCTCAAGCTTCTTTTCCTCTAATGATGCTGATGTTTCCCCATCTGGATAGTCCTCTGGCTGCCAACGAACACACCCATAACTGTCGATTCTTGCACATGAAGTTACTGCTGGCTGGTCATCATCACCATCCTCATCATCTCTCTGGGTGCGTTTGTGCTTCCTCAGACGGGAAAGAGTGTTGCCTCGATTCAAATATTCTACTCTAGTTTTGAGCTGATTTATAATGCTGAAATAGCCACATCCAATTAACTCCCCCTCTTCATTTTTGTCTAAAAAGCTATTTGGATATTTTTGAGTGATAGCTTTAGCCACTACCACGCACTCTCTGCGAGTAGGGTTCAAGGAATGCTCTCTCATCGCATCAACAGTGACTTTTATCAAGTGTCTGCGGTCATCCGGAGCTGGCCTCTCACCAGCATCTACTGCTCTTCTAAGAGTCAGCCTGACTTTGTTCCATGGCACCTCAAAACTGTTCACCCATGCAGAGATGTGACTGATAGATGATACGGGGCATGTGCTGGAAGAGGCAACTGACACTGGCTCAGACGATGAAGGGCTCAGCTGGGGATTGGAAGGACCTGCATTACACATGTATGAGTGAAAGCACAGAATAGTCAGGTGAAAATAAGGTTTGACTGAATCTTCAGGCCATTTTCTCAAAATTGCAATGCGACCACTGTCCTTCTATACTGTATTGCACTGTTCTTACATACTTGGGCCTATAATCAAGTTATTGGGCTCTTTGGAAAGCTGTGTGTCTGTAGTTTTGCATGGAATAACTGTATCTAGTACTGAGACAGCATAGCAGAGGCATGAATATAGTTTTTATTTTTCCCGGATTTACCTTTTTTTTTTTTTTAAAGCAAATTTGGCTTTATATGCTGCCATTAGCAAACAGTAAACTGCATACCCAGAAAAGCATTTATTGCCACGGGGATTTCAATAATTCCAACCTCAATCTGTACTCCTCAAGTTCTATCAACATGTCACCTGCCTGACCAAAGGGGACAGAATCTTGGACAATGTATACACTAACATCCGCATATAATAAGCTGAAATCAGAGATTTTTTTTTTTCTTTTACAAAATTATGATTGAATGATTGCTGATTTATTTAGTTATTAATTGTAGCGGATCACCTAATATATGTTAATTAAAACAACTAATCTCACCTCCTTTCAAGGAATGAATAATTTTTCTGCACTGAATGGGTGTGAGCAGATGTTTGATGTCATCTTCTTGAATAAACTGCAGATCATCTGGTCCTTCAACACCTACTTTCACCAACTCATTGACTAAAGTTTCAAGCTTTGCTTCATCTAGCTGTGGTAGCACGGTCCGTATGGCCTTCTCAATGGAGTCCATTACTCATTCTTCTGAAACACAGAATGATGCAGAGCAACAAGATTAAGACCAAATTGATTATATACAGAAAGAGGGTAATAATCTGCAAGCTTCTCTACAGTCAAACACTGATACTGTGCTTCTGAGTTGCTTTGCAAGCAATAAACACCAAGATCCACAACAGGCACAGACTGATACTGCTGGCAAAATGCACTTTTGCCTCATTTGCCAGTATCAACAGTATTTTCCCAAGTAGATACCCTGTGTCATTTTGGTCCACTACAACAGTCATGCCTCTTTTGTACAGAGTGCCTTTGAAAGTGACAGAGGGTGTTTCAATGGTGTGTTCTGGGTGGAGACCCTTGAGACTGACAGCTCTCTGAATGCCAATCTGGTACAGTTGGTCATCAAATTTACTTGGTTGGCCCATTTGCAGAGTTGGAGGAAATAAGTTACCAGCATGTAAATATGCTTGTAGCAACTGGTGTCTTTCTGCTAAGGTACTGCAGAGGTTTTTAAAGTTATGCAGTTTCCTTGCACACTGCTTAAAATATGAGTGCTTGCTTTCAAAGCGCAATGTCCACAACCTAATGAGGGGACCAAACTGAAGAATGAGTTCTGGGTAATGAACAAGATAGTGGTGTTTGGGTTTAAGTGTCTTTTCTGGGAATGTGGCAGTTCTTAGCTGGATGTATTCCTCAATGAGAATCTTAAGGTATGCTATTTGGTTGGTATGGATCTTGGGTGCACATATCAAATCCACAATTTCTCTGAGCTTTAAACACAACTGCCACACCTCATCATCAAGTGGATTTTTGATTCTGTCTCCAACCAGAATAGGAAAGAGACGTAAGAGGCACCAGTTTTGAGCAGCATGCCCTCCCAGCTTCTCTGCATTTGTTTTGACCTCACATGGCTTGTTATTTGCATCACTGCCTAGGTATGTGAACTGTGATATAGTCCGATTCAGTTGACCATAGGTGAAGTGTTTGCCCACTGTCACTAAGTGCTTAATGTACATAGCCAGATCAAATGAAACAACCCCTTCAAATAGGTCATGACCAAGGCATGGAGGGAGTCCTGGCTGGCAAACATGAAAATATTTCAACTGATTGAAAATTGAGTCAAACTTTACTCCACTGTTCATTTCCTGGTCTACCTGTGCCACACTGTTTTTGTAACTCTCTATAGTTCTTTTAGGACCAGATTTGCAGGGATCGGTTTGAAAAGACACTCTGTCAATGACACAGTACCGGCAAAAATGTGTGCTTTTACTGAAGTTTTCAGTAAACCCTCCAATACTGTGTGACCCCAGATTATCTCCAGTAATGGCAATCACAGAGCCTTTTATCATCTCCACAGCACCATATTCAATTCCAATTTCCTCCATTTCTTTTAAGTCACCGACTAAAGTGGAGAACACTTTTTCTTGTCCAAAAAATTGGAAATCCTCCTCTCTGCACAACATAACAAGTTGCATTGGATCAATGGAAGACCTGTTGTGTGGTGCAATCTCTGCAAGTGTCATGTACATGGCCAGTATTTTGTGTTTTTTTCTGCCTGAGCCCAGTGGGTTCGCAACTTCGAAAGAATCCTGATACAAGATGAGAGACAATGAAGATGGTGAATCTTTTAAAAGTATATTCTCTTTAAAGTTTCTACCATCTCTCACATCTTCCAGAACATCAGGATTTGTTTCTGTGTCAGCTTTAGCTTGGGCATACTGCTCTTTAACAGAGTTCTGAGTGAGGAGTGATTTTAGTGTATCCTTGATGGGCACATACTGGTAGAACCTCTCTTTGCCTTTAGCATCAATGCCCAAATAAGTCTTGACTGGCTCAACATAGCTAAATCTGCTCTTAAAGAAGGTTTTACGGGTTTGATCTGTTCTAAAGACTCCTTCGTTGCACATTTTCAGAAGGTTGTCTTTTGAGAGATTATCAAGGAGCCTCTTAATATCACTTTCAGGCACATTTAGATTGGTTAACTCTTCATGCAACCTAGAATATAGATGAGTCAAACCAGTGTTGTGCACCTCTTGTATTTCCTCTATTAAGGTCTGAATTGTACTGGCTGGTAACAGCATTTTAGCCTGCATTCGGAGATAAAACATGGCCAGATTGTTCATAAAATCATCTGTGTTCACTTCATCATTTGTATTGTCATTATCATCGTCAACGGTTGTCTCAAAAGTGTGATCTAGTTCACTGTCTGATGACATGGAGGCACAGGTGACTTTAGTACTAGCACTGGTAGAACTTTGGCTAATACATGGAGAACTAGATATACTCTTGTGTTTCGGATTCAAGTGTGAGGCAAAGGTTGAACGGACACAGAAATGTTTTAAACAATTAATATAAGGGCATGACACTTTTGTGCCATCTTTAATATGCCAATTAAGATGTTCACGTAAACTTGGAAAATTTGCTGACACATAGTTACAACCTTCAACAGTGCAAGCCAAATCAACTCCATCAATTTTCCTTTTAAGTCCTGGTTTAACTGTCTTCTTGTGAAAGCGGTACATGTGGCTTTGAACGGCACCACGCGTCACAAAAGTGGCAAAGCATTTTGCTACGCCACATGGAAATCTGAAGTTAGCTAGATTTCTGTGTATGCTCAAATGACGAACAAATGCAGTTATTGAAGCTGTGGTGAAATTACAGTGCTTGCATGAGTAACTCATTTTGACGGCAAGCTAACTGGTTATACTCCTAGCTAGATGTATACATGTGGCTTTCCACAGCCTGACAAGGGTGGGACAGAACTTTTTTTTTCTTTTTTTGCTCCTAGTAGTGATGGTAAAGTTACTTACTGGTTTTCTGGAAGTCCCAATAAGCAGTTGGTGAAGGATCCGCGATTCCAAAATGGAAACTCCGGCAGACTCCACGGGTGAAAAAAAAAAAAATCTTTTCCTGTCTAACGTTAGCTGCTACCGGTAACTAACGTAACTGTTACCTGTAGCGTTAAGTTAAATTTAAAGGCTGTGAAAACGTCTCCGTCGGAGCTGAATTCCCTGAATTCCTCTCAGGCAAAAAAGTGAAAGATATCAACACAAAGACGAAAACAAAATAAATACAACCACAAGACAAAAGCCGTGTATAAAGAAACGTAAATTTGAGTAATAGTCTGTCTGCCGTGAAAACGTCTCCTTAGGAGCTCTCACGGAAAAGTTTTTGCTGAATTCCTCTCAGGCAAAGCGAAAGAAATCAACACAAAGACGAAAACAAAATAAATACAGCCACAAGACAAAGCCGTGTGTAAAGAAACGTAAATGTGAGTATTAACGGAGCTTTTCTGTTACTGACGACGAGTCAGAAATTCAAGTGCTGCAGCTTCTTTCGCGCTTTTTTCCCACAGATTCCAGAGCTTTCTAGACTGGGTAAAAACCCCGCCCACTCTGTCGGCGCTTTGATTTTGCCCTGCAGCTCAGAAACAGCTCTGGAAACTTGCACGTTTATCTCTCCTGCTTCCAAAGAAAAAAATATATAACACTGATTTTTGTAAAATAAAAATCCCATCGTACGTATGTATGAGAATATTACACTTTTACTTAAAGCTCCCCATCGAGTATTTATATCATATTCCGGTAATGAAACAATAATCTGGGGCCATGTAAAATGGGTACAAAGAATGATATGATAAAAAAAATTTACAGTAGTTAACTTTACTATTTACAGTACTATAGTGGCTAATTGTGATTTTTTTTACAGTAATGCTTTGACTACTGTGATGTCAACTGTAATGCATGGACTACTGTGATTTTTAAGGTCTTACTGTAAACTTTACAATATTCTACTGTAAAAATCTTATACAGTAATGTTACTGTGAAATCTACAGTAAATAACTGTAGATTTCACAGCAATTTTTTACAGTGTAGTGCTGGTCTCCAACAGCTTCTGAGAATATGCACACAGTATGGTGCTGATTTTCATATAAAATACAATGCTAAAAAGAGTAAGATCAGGATTATCAGAAGTAGAGAAGACAGACACTCAACCTTCCCTGACTTCTATCTGTGTGGCACTGTACTTAGGGTGTGCAATTTGATTACATATTTGGGCCATATTATTGCAAATGACCTGTCTGATGACAAGGATATCTATAGGCAGCGTCGGAAGCTGTATGCTCAAGCGAACATGCTGTGTCGTAAGTTTAGCATGTGCTCTGTATCTGTTAAGATCTCACTCTTTAGAGGGTATTATACATCTTTGTATACTGCCTACCTGTGGTGTCATTATAAGCAAGGCAGCATTAGAAAACTCATAGTGGCTTATAATGACAGCACGAGGCTGCTGCTGAGAGCTCCAAGAAGCTCTATTGCAAGCCATATGAAGACAAACTAACTATAACTTTGAGAGGTGGCTGGGAGGAGCCAGTCAATATTGACTTGACTGTATTAAACTGTAACAGAATGTAATTTTTTATTTATGATTTTTTTCTTCTTGCAGCTTTGGCAGAAAAGTTTGCAGATATTTTCTTCCTGGTGGACAGCGGCATAGCTCAACAAATGTTAGGGTCTTTTAAGACCGACCTTCTGAAATTGATCAATCAAATTAACGCCGGTTATACAGTTATAATTCCAAGGCACACTTGTGTATTTGTAATGTAGACAAATGCCTTTCTCTTTTTTTTGCTTTGGCAGCTTGCAAGAGTGGCGATTTTGTCTTCCTACTTGATCAGTCTGGCAGCATCGACCAAGACGGACACAATATCATGAAAAACTTCACGACAGCATTAGTCG
Organism: Sander lucioperca; assembly: GCF_008315115.2. Taxonomy (NCBI): domain Eukaryota; kingdom Metazoa; phylum Chordata; class Actinopteri; order Perciformes; family Percidae; genus Sander; species Sander lucioperca. The sequence continues at coordinate 18,438,568 of NC_050182.1, read as the reverse complement.
ACAGCTTTGAAGTTGGTGAAAACTTGGTGCGTATTGGACTTTGCCAGTTCAGTGACAAACCTAAGGATGAGTTTTACCTCAACAAGTACTACAATAAGGAGGATTTGAACACACACATCCTTGAAGTGGATTACACAGGTGGAGACACCTACTTAGGGAGAGCCTTGGATCATGTTAAGGAGTACTTTGAGAAAAAGCGGGGCAGCCGTGACCAGGTCCCCAAAAATCTGGTGGTGATCACTGATGGTGATTCTCATGATGACGTGGAGGACGCAGCTGACGTTCTCAGGGATCTGAACATTACGGTATTTGCCATCGGCGTTGGAGACGTCCACGACCTGCAGATCCTGCAGATTGCTGGCACCCCAGAGAGGGTGTTCACTGAGCGGAACTATGATGTTTTGCACTCTATCAAGCAAAGGGTGATCGACGTCATGTGCGATGACCCAAACCCTCCCCCACCGCCCACAGACTCCCCATGAGCCCCAAGACCGCCCACACTGCCGCCACCCCCAAAGACTCCATCATTGATATTGCCATAAGATTCGGAGGAAGGAGCTACCTGTAGTGGAAAGTTTTTATCTGTCACACTGATGTGTGATATTTCTTTCATATATTATCCATTACTGCATGTTTTTTTTTATATTTTCATGACTTTATATGTATTTACTTTCATACTATACAACATTTACTCTGTTTCCTATATTATATTATAATATACCAGTTATAGGGATCCATTATAAGTGCTCTATTATCTTAAAGATCATGTAGCTGATGTACTTGGCAGTACCTGGCTAAGGGCCATTACCCTGAAGCAGCGCAGACTCAGCACTCACCCATAAAAACCCTGAGGTTTCTTTGTCTCGCTGACACACTTTCTCAGACTGCTTGTCACTCTGTTAAACTGTCTCCTTCTACTTGCAAGAATAATAAAGAAAATAACATGGATAACTCCAGTGTGTCAGACAATCTTAATTTCCAGCTTCATCACCGAACACCAACAAGATTTTTCCGCAACAATTTAGTGTCAGAGGTGGGATCGGGTGCGAGTTCATCGGGGATCCAGAGGTTGCATCGGCTGATCACCTTTCCTCTGCCTCAACAAAAATGGAATTAGAAGATAAGATAAGAAGAGAGGATAAAGGCGCCCATCGGTCACCGATCGACTCCACACCGATCTAGACGAAAGGAAATAATCTCCTAAATTCGGTAAGAAGTTGAAATTTCATTTTTTCTTTCAGAAAATTTAATTATAAGACAAAATTATATATATATATATATATAGCCAGTTATATAAGTTAAGTACATTCTGAATTACAAGATACTGTAAGACAAACCAAAAGATTTAAAACAGTTTGTCTATGAAATTGGCCACATGTGTTTTTAATATGGTATGGAATTTGGGGAATCTATAAGTAAAATGTTTTTGTTCCATATTCATCTGTCATGACGAGAAATTGGATTTCTTGAATGTGAGTCAGTAACTGTGAATTCACGAACCCAGAGTTTACAGGGAACCTCTTACTCGCTTAGGTCCGAGAGGTAATGGCTTTAAACGTTGTGTTGTCTTCGCGTCGACCATGAAGTTGTCTTTTCCGGTTCAAAATTGAAAATTAACTTTTTTTGGCGCTTTATCCAACGTTTTTGTCCCTTTTTTCGATGCTTTTAATGCTTTTTGAAAACGTTTTTCTCAACTTTAAATTCATGGTCAATAAACCTAATTTATGACATTTTAGCAAATTTTTTTGTTTAAAAAAAAAGCAGAAATTATGAATTATTTTGACTATGAGTTAACATCAGAGGATGTTGAGTGTCACAGACTGTCAGGATACGGTTTTGAAATTTTGTATGGTTTCTATACAACGTACACCCAAGTTATTTTTGGGCAATTTGTTTGAAAGAAACCCATATTTCAGATGTTAAAAACTTTGAAAATGGGTCAAAGTTGACCCGAGGACAACACAAGGGTTAACTTTGATTGTGCCTAGGAACAATCCAATCAGCATGGTGACGACTGTGTTGACTAGTCCAGGACTAATATTATTGTCCTTCGTGTGAAATGGGAGGACAAGGGAGTAAACAGAGGCTGGGAGGGCCTTGTGTGGGAATCATGACGGATGGATATGGACCGGAATCATAGAGATTATGGATTTCCAAATGGGAGGATCTTTAGGTACACTGTAAACCCGAATGTTCAAAGTAATTAAATAGATTAAGTGGGGTATACTCAAAATTTTAGAAAAAGTTATACTAACTTAATTTTGTCAAGTTGGTGTAACATGTTCTTCATTTTTGAGTATTGTTAACTAATAATTTTTGATTAAATGGAACTATTTTGTGTATAAGTAAGCATAACTTAAAAACATAACTTAAGTGCAACTTAATAGAATTAAGTAATTACATACTAAGAATGATAAAGTCCTGTTATTTCTATTGTTTCAAATAGGGGTGATTTAAAAAAAAAACTTAATTTATATAGCACATGTTAAAATACAATACAATCTCAAAGTGCTGTAAAATTGATCATAATAAATAAATTGCAATCAGCAAATGGTCTGAAATGCATTAGACATTAGTGGAAGACAACATGTATTTATTTTATTTATTTTTTGTATTTTTAAAACAGTAACAATTTGATTGAGGCAAATGGTCTGAAATGCATTAGACATTAGTGGAGGACAAAATGTATTTATTTTTGCATTTTTATTGTCATCAATTTAATGTTGCTTATATTTTTTATTTTTATTTAAGTGTTGAGCAGCTGCAGGGATCATTTTTTATGCCGAGTTAATCTCTGATTCAACCTGCGAAGCAGAAGGTGGTGCTAATATGCATACTACCTTCCTTACCGCTCTTTGGAAAAAAACAGAAGAAGAAAAGTTTGAACAACGCAGCAAGGCGGGAAGCAACAGACAGTAGGCTTGCAGAAGTTACTACCTAAGCAGCAGCAATCAGCCTCACTGGACTTACTGTAAGTTTTGAATGTTAATATTCATTCACTTTTACTTCTTTTATACATTATACATTTTACATGCGTTTGTCTCAGAGAGTGTAGAACTTCTCCAAGCCCCCGCCCTTCACTGGCTTATCACGGAAGTCTTGTAGGGATTGGCAACTTGTCAGATATAGGTTAGCTGCTAAAGAGCTAGCTAGCTAGCTAGCTAATTAGCGCGACCACTAACGTTACACACTCCAGCAGCACAGCTAGCGACCTACCACTACCAGACTCACTGAAGAATTTTACGACGGATGAATCTAGTAATCACACGCTCATTCCCCGCTTAAAGGTGGTGTTAGAAAATGAGTTGTTAGTAGAAGTACTAACAGACACCTCATATGCGATAGTTAGTTTTTTGTTGATGGAAACTTTCAATAGTGCACCGCTAAGGTCCAATATCATATTAAAAGAGCATAAACGAGCATAATGAGTCAAACTGAGTTCCTACACTGCAAGTCCGCGCTCCCTGTAGCTTCTAGGGACGCTCGTTTTAAATTCTGTGTGAGCAGACTGTCTGAGACACGGAGATTGCTGTTAACAGAACACGAGTCAACTGCCCGTGCTCGCCCACTTGTGTTGCGTTGGTTTTAAAACAAACGACCCTGCTGGAGGCAAGCTGCTTTTCATGACAAAGATGAATAAAGTAAAAACCCTTAACAGTAAAGCTTTGGTTTGTAGAAATGGCATTATTGTTGATTAAGCATGCAGTAAGGTTCAAGTGCTGCTGCTTTTCTTTACAGTAATGTTAATTTTGCTTGATGGCTTTAGTAACTTCACACTTTAGGGATCAAATGAAAAGATCATTAACAGGGAACATTTATAAGTATTTATAATTCGACACTCTTTGAATGCTTTTACTTGTTCAGTTTCAGATCAGTTTATGCCTTTGCATCTCTCTGTTCCAGTTTCAAAAAGTTAAGGAAGATAACTGGAGATGTGATAAAGATACCAGGTAATCCAATGAATCTCTCTCACACACACACCTCTAAATACCAGTAACTTAAATTGGTTTTTTTTTTCAGACAATGTTTTAGTGTGGTAACCCTAAATCATACACACTCCCACATACACATATCATTTGTTTATTCTACTTGCCTGTTGATCAAAATAATGCTTTTTGCCGTATTCAAGTCAACAGTTCATGAATGTCTTCTGTTCACGAATATCATCTTCCTAATTGATATTTAACCTTTGGCACTGAACAGATCATATTTTACTTTGTATTTGCTTGCAAATATTGTTGAAGAAAGATGGTGGAGACCACATTTCCCCTATGCCGACAGACCATAGTGATATCCTGCCCACCAGTGAACGAGCTCATGGACCTCTGGCCTGGTCTCAAAATAGAGTCTGAGGTAATATGGATCAGCTCTCTCTTTTAAAGTGAAAATTGTGATTCTTACTCATTTGGCCAATATTTTTGCTTTATAAATGTGTGCTAGATTCTTCAAATTGGACTGTTTTTTTTAAGTGTTCTCCTCCTGCTGTTATTTCTATGCAGTTGTATGCAGAGTTCCAGCGGATTACAAATCAGAACCTGCCCAACGCATGCTATCCTGAGCTTGACCGCCATCTTCCTCAACCGATGACCTTATTCAGACAGAAGGCATCAAAAACTGGGAAGACAGCAGATGCTCTGGCTAAAATTTAAAAAAAAATCAATGATGAACAGGTAAATAGATTTTTACACATTTCATAGGTTGACCCAGTGGAACATTGAACAGGTTCAATGATTCAAATGAGCTTTGTGAATTTTGCAATTAGTCCACTTTATGTTTGCCATTTGTCTGATTGCATTAAAGATGTGAACAGGTTAGAAAGTGGTAAACTACCACCAAGGTTGCAGACCCTCAAGAATGGCTTAATGATGTAGAAACTCATCTGAAAAAAGGCTGCAGGGTAAAGCATTATAAAAGGCTAGTTCAAAGTTATCTCCTTTTGTCTAAATAATGCCTCAAAAAGTTACTGCACTACTTTGCAGGTGTTCAGCCAATAGGCCCAAACTACACAATATGCCTTTGTTCTCATTAATATAATGCAAAAGTAACGCTAATGTTTTGTATGTTTTAATGTTTTTCTTAACCATTGTGGGCTGCACAAGATGACCCACATTTCACTGTGCATTTGATACTGGTTATGTAAAACATTTACATTTTAGAGTTTTAAGTGAAAATGTTCTTAAACAGTCTATAGAATTTTTGAAATTTCACCCAAATTGCTGCCCTGTTGCCTTACTCAGGAATTAACCAGGAAGCCAAAAGCAGTGTTTTTTTTTTCTTTTATAGCTGTAGCAAACAATAATTTCATTTTGGTATTATTTATTATTGTTTTTGATTACTCCGATTATTTTCCTGACTATCTGATTAGTTGTCTGGTCAATATCAGAAATTTGTGATACATATTTATTTCCTAGGGCCTTAAAGCAACACGCCTACTTATTGGGGCTTATTCCCCGTATCCCCCAGAGTTCGATAAGTCCATACATACCCTTCTCATCTCCGTGCGTGTCGTAACTCTGTCTGATGCACCCACGCTAGGGCTGGGCGATATGACCTAAAAATAAAATCCTCGATTTTTTCCAAAGAAATCCGATTTAAGATTTAAATCGATTTTTTTCTCCTCCTACTTAAAATCAATCTGCAGATGACAAAGAAATTGTTCAAAACAAGTTTTAACTTTATTTTGTTTTGACTCACACACACGCACACACATGGGGCATGTATACCATTATGATTATTCATGCCAATTTTGTGGAAATATAAATTGGTTTGAGTGTTTTCCCTTATTTTGGATGGGGGGTGTTATATATTCAACAACAAACAAACGGATGCGTGAGATAAAGCTGTTTTCACACATATAGGTAATTCACTTCTCGTTCCTCGCTAAAAGTTCAAATCATTTTAACGTTATTGCGCAACCTTGCCCCTATTTTCACCTGTTGCTGAGTAACGTACATTAACATCCCATGGTCTCTTGAATGTAGCATACCTGTAGCTAGCTCCTTCGTAGTAACTAGCGGTAGAAACAAACGGCGAAGAGGAGCTCCGTGCTACAGAGCGGCGATTGCTAGTTGTTTAAGCCGCTACAGACCTCCATCACAGCTCGGTCGTATCAGCGGCATTTAGTAGATGTGTTGAGCCGCAAAAGAGTTCCTCAACACCGCCTCTGGTGCCCCGCGTGGTGGTCCTTTAGGTCAGCGGTAGCTGGTGGTTCAGTTATCCGAGAATAGGTGACTCTCAGCTGGGGACAGAGCACCGCGAGCTGCCGGTCATTTCGGTGGAGATTACGGATAAGTAAGTAATGAAACTACTAGTTAAGAAAAGATTTAATGTTAGTCCCTGTTGCTGCCATGTTGTTTGTGTATCTCTATGGCAAACGCGCGAGGCGAGGGCTGAGCCCGTTCGGAGCTATGGGAGCCCAGAGGGGAGCGTCGGCGGATGTTAAGGAGAAAATCGATTTTCATTTTAACAAATCGACGTTAACTACACATTCGAGTTAATCGATAAAATCGATTTATCGCCCAGCCCTAACCCACGCCTAGCTTAGCACAGATCCTGGAGGTAACCGGCTCCATCTATGCTTCTAATAAGTGACAAAATAACGCCAACATTTTCCTATTTACATTTGTGATTTGTATAGTCACAGCGTGTACGAATAACAAGGTCACATGAGACACAGCCATCTTCTAACCGTATACAAACTGGGAACTATATTCTCAGAAGGCAAAGCACTGCTACTTGGGTGGAGTGATTTGCTTGCAGAACTCCAGGCGAACTCTCTGCTCCTCACCACGGGGCTTCTCAGGTGCAAATCAATCTGCCCAAGTAGCAGAAGTATCAGTGCTTCACCCTTTCTGAGAATAGTTGTCAGTATGTATACGGTTAGAAGATGGCTGTTTCTCAGCAGCTAGCAGTTTATATATATTATATATATTATTTATTTATATACAATTTATTTAAGCATATTTTAAAATTATTTTTTTATTCTATTTATTTTAATTTATAAATGTTTATTTATTTTTGTATTTAATTTTAAATTTAACTGTTCAAAAGCGGACTTTCATGACTTTTAGATATATTAAGTTAGGTAAACTTAATGTAAGTGAGGCAATCAGTTGCCACAAAATTTTTAAGTTTTGAGTCACATGTTTTTAAGTAAACAAACTCAACATATTTGACTAATGTGTACTTAAAACAATGACAACACAAACTAATAAACATTGAGTTTGGTTAACATAAACTGGTGTGGTTGTGTACTTATTTTTTTAAAGTTCTGTGAACTTATTCCTGTGGTTTGTAAACTCAAAACTTTAAGTCAAAATAATTGAGCTGCCTTAACAGAAAACTGTAAGTCATATTAACTGCAAATATTTGAGTTGAGTTAAATGAGCACTTTTAATTTAATTGTTATCAAAAGGTACATGTAGCAATTCATCCAACCTTTTAAGTTCTGGAAAATTTTGACTTTTAAGTTAATCAACTTAAAAAAATTGTGGCAACTGATTGCCTCACATTTTTTGAGTTCTGGTAACTTATTCGGGTTTACAGTGTAAACCTAAAA